>NW_020884923.1:1907385-1977131 GCF_003945725.1 Corapipo altera
CCGCCCGCCGCAGCGCCTCCGCCTCGCCCGGCGGCGGCGGCCCGCCCGCGGCCAGGCGCTGCAGCAGCAGGCGCAGCGCCTCCGCCCGCTCGGCGGAGAGCGGCGCGCACACCGCCCGCAGCAGCGCGGCGCGGTCCCCGCAGCGGGACAGCAGCGTGTCCGCCAGCACCACCTCCATCGTGCGGGGGGAGCCGGGGGAGGAGCGGCGCCTCCGCGGCTGCGCAGGCGGGGGCGGGCGGGGCCCCGGAGGAGCGGCGTGCGACGAAAAAACAGTGCGGTTAAACCATGGTTTGGCGGTATGTTTGCGTTTAATATATTCTTCATCTTCAGGTCATAACATTTTTTAAAGCCAGTTTTCACTTAAAAAAAAAAAACAAACAACAAACAAACCAACCAGAACCCACAAAACATCAAGCCTTTCGAGAGGACCTAAAGGGGAAACACCAAGCTGAACACCAGCCAGCAACGTGCCATTGGGGCAGAGAAGGCAAATTGTATCCCGGGCAGCAGGTGGAAGCCCGGAGTTCTTTCCCTCTATTCAGCACTGGTAAGGACACCCCTCTAGTGCTGAGTCAAGTTCTGGACTCCTCAAGTGCAAGGGGTACACTGACATACTGGAAAGGGTCCAAACTTAAAGCACAAACGGGAATGCAAGAGTCTCTCTTTGAACATCAGAAAACATTTTTTCTGTGAGGTGATCCAGCACGGGCACAGGTTGCCCAGAGGAGTTTCCTTCCTTGGAAGATACTCAAAACCCATCTTGGACATGGTCCTGTACAACTGTCACTAGATGACCCTGCTTGAGCAGGAGGGCTGGACCACACGACCTCAGAGGTCCCTTCCAATCTCAGCTGTTCTGTGATTCTGTGCTGCTGTGAAAAGTGAGATGGGCACCACCTGTGTGACCCTGTTGTGCCAGCAGCCAAGGGACTGGTTGCAGGGGAAGTCACATCAGCTGCATGACTCCCACACTAGCACTGGGGGAAAAGCGACTGGAGGGTTCTAGCCCTTGGGGTTTTGTGGTGCTGTGCTCCCTCATGACACTGTACCCACCTGCATGAGCATTCCTGGTCATGGTGACTGCCAGGCACAGCCTGGACCCTTGTGTGCTCTCATGGGCTCAGCATGAGGGGGCCTAATGGAGATATCCCAGGTGTGGACCCCTGGCTTGAGGGGGTGAAGTTCCTTCATTATGTGCCATAGAAACTCTCTTTACTCTTCATGCACATTACAACGCAAGATCAGGCAGGAGTAATGCACAAAATACCCAGTTTTCCCACCTATCACGGTTGTTCTAACCATTTATGCCAAAAGAAGTTGTTGAAACCAGTCTGTGTTCTCATCACAGCATACCACAAGTCTGCCTGAATGCCTTGTGTCTTCCTCAGAAGGTCAGAGGCATTCCTGGACACTGACTCTGTGCCATCGGCTTGTTAGGAGGGTCTAGGCCACCAGCACTGAGGCCACAGAACAACTCCCATGCAGTTCAGTGTACTGGTGCAGCCAAAACCTAATTAAGAAAATCAAACCAATTTCTAGTAAGTGTAAATTCACTATGCAAGATTACAATTCCTGTGAAAAAAATTTAGAGATCGGCACCTCAAAAATGGTGGCAAACTACTCTCCTAGAAGATGTAGTTATAGGAAAAGGCAAACCTGGAACCTTCTGTTCCTGTGAAAGCAATGAACAGCAAATTTCCTGCACAGCAGCACAGATACAACATGGTTTCTAGTGGGCATGTGCATTACCTTGGCAAAGCCAAAATTGCTTAGAGTCTAATGAAGAAAAAACTGCAAGTTTTCTGAGTGGGCTTCCACTTGATCACTCCTCTCTCACATGAATAGTCTCTCCTTTTCCTGGCTATGCATTTTAGAAATTTGTTTTCTTTGAGATTCTACTGCTTGCAAAATGGCTGAAGCTTCTTATTAGAAGTGAACCTACAGTGTGATTGCATATTTCCAAAATATGCAATCTATTCTGTAAAAAGACAGTAGAAATTAATTTTTTTAAACCCAGTAGCTAACCCAGTTTCCACATGCCTTACCACTTTGCATGTGTTCTGTTACATGTCAACCAAAGAATATAGGAGACCCTCAAGAAAACAGTACAAATGATATATTTTACTCAAAGTAAAACTAAGTACTTTGTTTCACACACAGAAACATGTTTCTTAGGAGGAAATATTACAATGTATCTTAGTAAACAGGATGCTTATAGTTTAAATCTCTTCCATACCATAATATATGTTTGTTTGCTTTTCTATTTACTCTCATGTCTTTAGTAATTTTTCTATTTCCTACTTATAGTATGCAGTCTGATGAACTGTGAGTGTTTCTTTTATCAGGCTTGAAAATGTGCTGAGCACTTTTTATTTCAATCTTACTCTTCCCTTCCAGGCATTTGAAAGACTTAAACAAATGAAGCGTTAAAGGTCTGCACAACAACTAGTAATCAAAACAGAATAAAATATACTAGTGCTGTGCTACTTCTCCATTCCTGTCTGAATTCTGCTTTGCCTTTATTTTTATCACAGTGGGGTGCCAAATCTAACACCTTATTACATCAAGTTAAACAACAGCATTTAAATTTGAACTATTCCACTGTAGATCATATTATCAGACAAAAAAGGAAATCAGGCTTGGGGAGTTTCTGAATCGAACATTACAACAACAAAATAAAACAAAATAAATAAACAACAACAACAACAAATAAACCAGAAAGGTGGATATGGAGTTAAGAGAGAGAAAATGAGCAAGAAGCAGCATTTTGTAATTTTCAGATGACAAGAGTCACACCATTCACACCCTCATACCATACTTGTTGTGTCTTCATGCTACGACCCTAAATATGTGCATTCCAGCTCTACGATTCCAACACATACCCCTGCCCCACCAAAGACTGTGTTCTGTTCTTTTTTCTATGCTTTCCAAGTTTATCCCAAGCCCTTCCTGCCTTCTTTCCAAGCCAACCATTTTCACAGTCCCCCAGCCTGCCAACTGCAGCCACCTCTAGGATCCCAAAGCCCTTCCAGCCTAGGCTTGCTGTACCAGCCTCAGCACTCAGAACATTCCACACATGCTGATCTCTCATGTACTCTACACTCCTATTTATAAGGTATCCTGTATTCCCTGACCTGTCCAGGTCCCTTCCAACCTCAGCATATGACCTAGATCAAAGGTTGAAATAGCTTAGGGGTTTTTTTGGTTTTTTTAGAGAGGACAGCCTGTAGCTGCTTGCTTTATTTCTGCCAGACAAGATATTCTCCCTCGATCAGAGCAATCTATTTTAATAATGTAAGACTAAGAGGAATTACCTGAAGCATCAGAAGCATCCACCATAATTGCAGACAGCCCTGAGATAAATGGCCAGTCTGAATATGTCCTCTTCACAGGCCACTGCTATCTACAGGCCACAAAATACTTCTCAACTCCTTGTAACAGATGTAGGGCTTACTGCAGACTCCTTTCCCCTTACCAGGGTCTTTCAGTGCCATTTAATACTGTTAATGAGCCTATGGGGGAACAAAGATGAGAAGCATGTTATTGTTGATCCTTATCTGAACTTTGTAGCAGCATGTTTGCTGACGGTTTGAGTTTCCAGCAAATGTATACTTTTTCTTGTGTAAATGCTTTCCCTTGTGATCATACGAACAGGCAATTCTACACCAGGAACAATTTGTGGATTATCATTCCAGTGGTTGGTTGTCTTAGAAAAGGAGCATGGACAAAAGTGCAATATGATCAGACAGCTATAAGTCTTGGAAATCCCCATTTACCATTTTGGAAGGATGTGTTATACTCTTGCCATAAAGACACTGCTAAGGTATTGAGGCACCACCTTAGATTATTAGAACCCAGGCCAAGCATATGTCTTTAAAAAGTTTAGTTTTAAAGATGGTTTTAGATCACACAAAATACCTTTTGTCTCATGTAATTCCCATACTACCACCTGCACATTTACAGGTAATTCTGCACAATTCATAAGGAGTGCTCAGCTGACCCTGCAGTGTGAGTTTCTTTCCTTGCTGGATTGTGTCTGCATAGCGTAAGGTCTCTAGATGGACTGGATACGTAACACAGCCTTTTCTCTTCTCTCCCACTGCATGCAGAAGAAGGAAATGGGAGATTTCTGAAAGAGTTACGTAGAAAATTGGCCACCACATCCCTATCCCACAATAAAGAAGTGAAAAGCACAGATGTACTCCATACAATAAACCTTACCTGTTAGTTAGGTATATTCACATGCTCTTCCAGATTTCCTCAGTGCTACTGTGCAAAAAACCAGTAATGCACATAGCTGGTACATGAATCTCACTCCAAAACAGCACTTGTGCTGAGCAGCATAGATGGGAAAAGAGACCAGATATTATGGCAAAGGTTCATACCCAAGTACAGACATATATATATCTTATGGGTTTAGGTGAAACTTGACAAGGTGGGTGGAAGTAGAAGGATTAAAAAGGGACAGTTACTGAGAAACTTCTCCTCTCTGCCAGGGGATAAGGAAAAAGGGAGCTACAAGAGGTGAGAAAGGGAAAGAGGAAAGTCACCTCATTTTTGTCAGTTTGCCTTAGAGTCCTTGAACCCCCTTGCTAAAAGAGATAGAGGCAGAACTGTTCTAACTGAAAGAGGAAATCATTGATATGCAGCCAGGAAAGCTAGTCACAACATTTCCACTAGGTGGTTGTGCTGTTATCTCCTGACCCTCTAGTACTTGTTTCATTTGCTTTCCTACCCCCATCCCCAAAACCATTTCTTCTGGCTCTTTCATGTCACAGTGCAAGCACGTCTTACTCTTTACCACTTTAAAATGAGATTCAGCTTGTCCCTCCAGCTAGTCTCTCCCACCTCCCTTTAATTTCTGAACTTATTACCCACATACAGTGAGCATGTCCTCTCCAGCATCTCAGTCTGACTTGTATATCCCAATCTGATTATACTGTCTACTGTTATTACAGTATGTCAGCTATCACTGCTCACAAGCTACCTATTAAGTAACTAGCTCCACATTTCTCTCCCCAAACACCATTGTGAAAGATGAACAAACCCTGTATCTTGCAAATTCTATCTGCAGAATTTCCCCCAAACAGGCACATTCCTATCTATCCGCAAATTTAAAATTATTGTCTGGCCTGTCAGCCTACCATATCCATATCCCCTGCCCTGGCTTAACAAAAGCAATTTTACCCTAATTAGATCTTGCTGCTGTGAAGATCTGTTTATTACCCTGCTATTTTGACCTTGCCACCTCTCCCTTTATGTCCCTCTGCTGGCTCCCTCTTCTGTAATACATCAAACACATGCTGTTGCTTTTCCCTTTCCCTTTCCAGACCCATTAGTTCATCCTTCCTCATCCTCTTATCTAATAACCAAGACATTGACTTTCACACTGATCTACCCTGTGATGACCTACCTGCCAGTCTTAATTGTCCATATATTAGTCTTTCAAGTAAGACAGTGTTTTTCTCGTACTAACTCTCACCTAATTTTTCTCTATTATAAGCCAAACAACCCTTTGTTGTCACACTGACACGAATTTTAGGCTGCACATGGTCTATGCCCTTCTGTGGTCTCTGGCCTTTTATGTGGACTGATAAGCTGATTCCCTGCCTATGTGCATCTTGTCATCTATTTGGGCTGGGTATTTTCCCTGGTGACAATCAGTACAATACTATCAGTAGAGAGTAAGGATAACACTAATTGCGATAAATAAATAAACAAAACCAGAAACCAGCAGTGTGTCAAGCCACAGGGAAGGAAAGCAAAAGTAGCCTAAGTTTTGTAACTGAACATCTATGAGGAGGAGAATAAAAGGTGTCCCACAGAGATAAGTGCTATGAGAACTGTTTGTAGCCTTTCATACTTCCCCACATACAATCAGAACTGTTCAGACATTGAAACTCATGAAGAGTTAGTTCAGCTCTGGCTGTAGCTACAGATTTTTCAATCAGACCCATGTCTGAAGGACTCAGACACAAGAGTGAAGCCTTGACAGTCTCTGCAGAACAGAAGATGGTGCTGTTGTCACTGACATTCAAGTTTTGTGCCTTTCAAGTTTTTTCTCTGGTGAAAAGAAAGCAAGCGATAGTAAGAAAAAGAGAGGAGAGAAAGTAAAAGGAAAGGTACAGGAAGAAAGGTAACTGCCATTTCCTGGACTTTTTTTCACTGGAGAAATTTAGAAACTTAAAGAGAAGAATGCACAGAAAACCAAAAGGACTATCTAAAAGAGAGATTAGATCTGGAATTTTCAAGAGGTGTAGTACAGAGGGAGGTGTAAAAGTAATTTGGAGAAGCAGAGAGGGCAGCACAGACTATATGCAGGATACACTCTTCCTCATTTCCCTGAAGATGCTGTAACTGAGGCTTAGGAAAGTGTTGAATACTGTCAGTTCCCCAGTGACTCCATAAGGAGTTACTATTGACCATCATCACCTGGGAAGATCAGGGTAAGCATGTATCAAGCCAGGTATTTGAAAACAGAGACATAAAAAAACAGTGGGAATTTTAAAAAAAAATCTTTAAATAATTGAGAGGAGAAGGAGAAAGAGCAGAATCAGGCAGGCAGCGAAGAGCTCTGACTTCAGCATGGGCCTTCTTGCACTGAATCATGGACTGCACGCTTTCAGCATTATCAGGGCTCTGCTACATGGCTTCCTTTCTTTATCTGCATGGGGAAAAAAGAGCACAGGAAAGAAACAGTAAGGTATCTTTTGGACACTACTGTTAGTATTGTGCTGTGAGATTATTCACACCTGTGTAAGAGATTCCAACCTGAAATTCTTCTTTGAGCTACATTCACCAGAACTACTTCAATATTCTTGGGCTTTTTAGGATGTTTGCTTTAAAAATAAAGCTGGAATTCTACTGTTGTAATACTGTAAACATCCTGTGTTCAGAAGCAGCATTTAAAGGCAGCTGATGAAAAGCAGTTGGGTCCAATTAAACATTCCTAATGATGGGAAGTTGCAAATCTGTTATGTGGTTTTCCACTGTGAGCTACAACGGGGAAGTTAAGCTGGTAAATCTCTGGTTAGACTGAGTGCAGTGGAATGGTCAGGAAAAGATGAATTAGTAAAAAGAATTAGATATAATCCTTTGCCATCTGTCTTTATTTTGCTAACCTACTTGACAGGACACTACTGAAATCTGCGGTCATTTTTTCATCTGCTTCATATAGCTGAATAGCATTTGCTGTACAAACTGGAATTAAAATGCTTTCCAGTAACAGCTGGCTTCCCCACTTATTGACCCTGCTTGCTTTCATATAAAAAAAATTTCAGGATTTTCCCTTCAACTGTAGGCTGCATCATTCATTTTTGACTTCTGCCCCTTGCTTGGACTCAGAGCTAGGTGGTAAAGATTAAATAGACTTTACCACTGGTTCTACAGGGAAGCAAAAGAATTGTTGAAATGTATATAATACATGCTTCTCCAGCTTTCAGCCTGAAAAGCATATGTAGATCTGGAAGAAATGTGACAAATGAGAGAATGTCCATATGGTATCACAGTTTCTCCATAACAGCTTTTGTCTATAGGTCTTCATCTAGCAAATCATGTAAACACGAGCTTATCTCTAAGCCCATGCCTGAGTATTTTGCTGCCTCTGGAGTTTAATGTACAGGGGAACCTAGTGATAATGAACCAGATAAGAGGATCTACTATAGTGGGGAAAATATACTGTAGCTTCTGTGTGAAAATTTACCAGCTTTGGGAGATTTTAGTCTTTTTAAAGCCCTGGTGTTATTATTGAGAGTAATAATACAGAAAGGTGGATTAAAAAAATAAAAAATGTAACCAAAGCAAACCACAAGGACCAGTCTGGTTCTCACTTACTTCCTTGGGAATATAGAAAAAATGCCACTTTTTTTCAGGGGGAAGGGAGGGAGGAAAGAAGAAGGGAAGAGAAAGTGGAGGCAGGGAGGAAGCTTTCACTTTATTTCCAATTCCTAGATATTTTTCTTTGCAAATGTGAAGGTTTGCAAGTCAGTGTCTTCTCAGAATGCACGTTATGAAGAACTTTGTAGCTCCTTGGCCTCAGAAAATACAGCATTGGTGAGTAGCTCTTCAGACCTGAGCTAAAGTTAATCTGTCCCTTCTGGAAGCATAGAGACAACCTGCTAGGTACAAAAAAGACCTTTGGTTTTTAGATCAGTGGAGGAATTGGACAGCCACTGGTTGAGACCAGTGTTATTTCCTCAGTGGGAAGTCAGGTTGTGAAAGGCCCACACCAGTGCTGCCTTCCATCTCTCACAGTCTTTTACATCAATGGGAAGCAAGCAAAAACGGGTTTAAAATATTCTCCTTCATCTGCCATAGTACTTTAGGTTACGCTGGTTTAGCTAACCCCACACGGAAAAAAGCAGGAATCAGTTGTGTTAAGATGAAATTTCCACATTTTGACTTGTGCATTTGACTTCAAAGAACTACTTCCAAGTTTATTTTGAATTTCCCATACTAAAAATAAGGACACAGAGCAAATCAGTTCAGTTTAGCTGAGAACAGCAGCTTTGGAAGCATTAGGCAAGAAGAAGCCCTAGTGTTTTCAAAACAGCTCCTGATGCTGTTGTCTTTAATGGGGATGGCTAATCCTCCCTGTTTTCTCATATTCCCAATGATTGTCTCTTAAGTGGAAGCCTGCCAGTTATTCTGCAAAACTTCTGACTCATTCCGACATCATTTAGAGCCTTCTTAATTGATTGCAGGATATCTTCAAAATCAGAGGAGGGCCCTTGTTTGATGCTGTGAAAGGTTTGCCAAGAGGTTACAATCTTTTCAGTTTCTGTAGTGTGTTTTAAAGATAGTGGGATCAAAGGAAAAGCCTCTAGATCAGCTAATTTTTAGAAATACCTCACTTTAAAAATTTCATTATTCAGACATTGGGTATTACTTAAAATATTTTTCAATTATTAATTAATTAATTTAGTTTGGTCTTGCAGGTTTACTTTGGGTTCTCTTCCTACTGCCCACACAGGAACAGTAAAAAAGAGACATTTGTCATATTGTCTTAGCATTTCTTTTTTGCTTCACCCCTTAAATCTCAATCTCATAAAAAATTATAATAGTAGTCTTTTACACATTTATGAGGTCTTTCATTAAGGTTCATTCAAAGCATTTTATAGACAATAATGTATGAAACTTCAAAGCACATTGCTGAGGTATTTATTACCACATTTTTACACTCAGGAAAATGTGCCACAATAATCACACAACTTGAAGACCACAATAACTAGTCATCAAGTTTTGGGCAATAGAAACACTTTAATGGAACCCAGCATTCAGAAGCTGAATCATTTTCTGAAAGTGTGGCTCTCCTCTAGTAGCTGCCCAAAAATGGAGGCATTCAAAATAACTCTCCATCTTTGAGAATCTTGACATTAAGATGTTTTCTTTGACCTCCGCCTCCTGTCACTGCATCTAATTAGTTTTTTTCTTTTTAAATCGTGTTGCATAATTCTTGAAAATTTCCACTGTAGAGTCATAACACTATATTGCAAAAAATGTGCTTTCTTCAGAAAAAAAGAGATCTAATTTTCAAGAAGCATTTGATCTTAGCCTAGATCCCTTCTGGTTTTCATTGAAATTACTGTATCTATGAATGCTGAGCAAAGCTGTTTCTTTGGAGATTTTGCAATCTTTTTCATGGGAAACTGGTTTTATGACACATACTCATATTGGAGTTACATTTTTAAGCCCACTCTAGGGATCTTTGACCATCTGCGCTTTAAAAAAAGTAGTGATTACAGAGTTTTCCTCAAAAAACATTCAGAAAACAAAACCCAGAGAGAAAACTTCCAACTTTTGGTTATCTCTGCAAGGAAGTTCTCAGGTGAACTATCATAATGCGTGTTCTAGATTTAGCATCGTTACTAGGCCAAAATGCATGTTCCTTCTTTACATTTCATATGAGATCCTCTCACATACTGAAAAGGTCCTAAACATCTATGTTGATACATAGTGTTTGATGCTAAATGCATAAATGCTAGCTAGTTCCATATTCTGGACTGTAAGGCATCCTAAAATGTGCTGCAACTAGGAAAAACGAGTCTAAAAATGACGTAGAGGTGCGTGCATGCTGGACTTTGTGTGTGGAAGGGGAACACAGCATTTCTCATCTCTTGATAATTCTATGTAAATATATTCAGTTTATATTATATAAATACTTTCTCCACCTAAACAGCATTGAGGCAGATTCATCCTGGACTCTTAAGAGAAGAAACATTTGTGTAGCTTCTAATTTGTAAATCACCTTTAATAAATAACTTGTTGCAAGATATACTTAATTAGTCATGGTTTATGATATGAAGTCCAAGCCAAAATCCTGTTCATGCTGGTATGGAGTAATAAGGACTTAAAACAGAGTCAGCTAGATACAGGAAAACCCCCAATTTTTTCAATAAAATTTCTTTCACTTTAGAAAGTGAATTAACCAAAAATTACTTTTGTCTATACTCACAAAATCAAATTAAGTCTTTCCTTTATCTTAAAAAATACCCTTATCTGGAAATAAATTTGATAAAATACATTTCAGTAAGAATTAGCAATAATTCGTCATTCAGGCCCTCATAAGTGACAAAATAAACATGAGAGATGAAGGAAAAGGGGAAATATTAAAATAAGTAATCTTATTCTTAGAAAAGAACCTAATTTTTAAGTCCTGCAATAGCTAAGGAATCCCAGCAGATGGTGGAAGAAGACCACAGTGCTAAAGGAGTACTCTTGGCATTTTGCTCGTTATAGACATTAGCCCTTGAAGGAAGTTACTGACTTATTATTCATAATGTCATGTAAGTGTTTAAAACAAAAATAGGATCAGAATTGTTTTGGCTATGCATTTTTTTCCAAAAATTTAGGTGGGATCACGTAAGACTGATTTTGACCAACAGGGCAAATATATTATTTTCAACTATGGAGCTGAGGTTTTGTTTTAAAGCCAATTGACATCAATGACAGTAAAAAAAAAAAATCCATTAACTAATAAAAATGTTGGTGGCCTCTTTTATTTTGTGTCTAATTGTTGTTGTGGAGGTATTGTATTGTATTTGTCTTTTTTTTTTTTTTACAGGGGGGTTTTTTTGGTTTGCCAGCATTTTGATTTATTTCTCAGCTGGTTGCTGAAGATCATATCTGCATTACCCAAAGCTGTATCAAAAAGAAAAAGACATTACACTTTTCAAACCATATTTGCTGAGTGACAAGACCCTGCAGAGCTCACTAGCTGCAGCGGCTTTCTGTCATGAGTGCCAGTGAAGACTTGGAATCCAGCAATATGTCTGCTGTAATCCTAACAAATGTACAATTGGAGTCTGACATCTTGCTTTATCTGGTTCATTCTTTAAATATTCTCTCTCTCTCTACTATGTCTTATGTCATATCAAGATAGACATGAAACACCTGAGAGACGATCCAGATCAAAGGCACCCCGATTTTTCTCTGTAGAGGATCAACTATTATATAAAAACTATCAGTGTTACTGCAGTTTTGGTGATACTTTCAGTAATTAGAATGAGCTTCAGAAATACAAGGACTGAAATGCTAGCAACCCCTTTTTGCAGTGTTATGGAGAAGTACTGGATGACAGGCAGTAGCTCTGAAGTGACAGTATGACACACCTCTTTCTACTCATCATTTTGACACCTAAATCCCACAAGCACCCGAAACACTCCTTAGCCTTAGCAGGAGGCCCATAAAAACACATTCCCCTCATAGTTTTCAAACAACTAGGCTTATTTTATTACAGCAGGCTGAAAATAAAACCAATGGGAGTTTAGACACTTTTTTGATAAGTGGGAATTCTATTATCTGGGGTGGGGGGGAGGCAAGGGCACATGTCTCCTGCTGAGTGACTCTAAGTGGGCTTATTTTGATGGGCCTTTTGCAGACTCGGTGGCCATACCCTGTGGGCACCCACTGCTCAAGTTTGAAAAGCTTGCTCTAAGCACACTGGCCTTTATGGTCTTCAGAATGAACAGCAGTTGCTTATTTCTGCCCTCAGTGGAGTTTCCTAAAATGATGTATCTATAAGGTGCACTCCCAGGGCCACCAGAAATTTCACTCCTCCTGCCCTTTGCAACAGGCAGGGAAGCCTGACCGGCCAGGGCTGTACTTCCAGGCTGCTGCTCCCTGCCTCCCTTCTGTCTCCCATCCAGACTGCAGCAGTCTGCTACCTGCAGCTCAACCTTTCTGTGCTGCAGGATTATCCCTTCCTCTGTGCTTCTCATCCAACACTTGCTAAGGTGACATTATTCTCTGCCTGAATATCCAAGTCCCAGTTGGGCACTTTGGTTTTGTAGCTTTAGTCACGTTTGAGACCACAGCATTAAACATGAACAGCATAACCTGTGTGAACCTTTAATGTACATTCTTAACATCTGTTTCATTTTATAGCTAATGTATTGGGTTGCAAGGGTGTTATTTTTATTTTTTTTTTCTGTTCAGTTCTTTTGGGAGCAAGGCTTTTTTCCTCTGTGTCTGAAGAGGCTGTTCTTTCATACCAGAGTACTGTACTGCCTCACGTGTACATCGGGAAGTAGCCTTGATATTGGAGGTCATGTATCGTTCACTTGTGACCACAGATGACTGCATTCTGCACAAGTTCTTCAGCAATGTGTTTCTGGGGTATCCCACAGTCACTGCTCTTTTGCTTTGATCTGTGCTCTGTCAATCATGTCTGCAAAGTGAGTAATTCACTGTTATTTCTGTGTCTTCTGTGCACAGCAAGTTAATGTATTTGAGGTTTCATGGAAATATATATTTACAAATGCTATATTACACGAGCAAGAACTTATCAGTCACGAGAGGCTTTGGCTTTCACATGTTTCTTCTATATGTGATTTCTTTCATTGCTACTAGTCACATTAATGGTGCCACTGCTCAAGTTATCAGAAGACGGAAGAAGATTGAGCCACATTTTCTGTGAGATTGTTTCTCCATTCAAGAACAGAAATGCCATGTATTTTCTTCATGTTCTTCGGTACAAATAAAATTTCAGGCATTTTAAGTGCTAATTTGACTTTGCCATTTGGTGGCAATGCTGTGGTGATGATTGAAGGGAGTAAATTTGAAGATAGATTTCAAGCAAACAGATCTGTGTTCCAACTGTGTGGAATATTCTGCCCATTGCTTTAAACTCACCCACTAACCAGAAGTCTGAGTAGCAGCCCACATAGCGAAACTTGGGGTTGAGAGGCACATTTGTGTTCTCCCTGTGGATGGTGGGAAGAGCAGTGTGTTTCCATTTTTTCATTGCTGGTTGCCCTATATATGCCACAACAGACCACCAGATGTTGGCTAGCCTCTGGCATCTTTGGCCAAGACAGAGTATTTCTGGCTTGCTCTGCACAGACCGCAGCTTCAGAGGATAGTTGGACAATTCCCAAAGAAAATGTCCATTCCCTGCAATCTGGGTATCGTGATTTCCTGTACATTCAATCTGTTTTAATAGATCCAATACTCCTGAAAATGGAGACATTTCCCTCTGCTTTCTGGCCTTTCCAATAGAAAAAAAATGAATGTTTCTGTATCTCTCTGTTCTGCTGGAGATACTAAAATCAAGCTATAGGTTAGCAAGTGGAACATGTCTTTTTCTAATGTGTAGAACTCCTCATTAGCAATATGTTATATATCTGCTATTTATTAAAAGTTGGATAGTTAAGTGTCTGCTCCTTCACGTGCATAATTGTTGTATTCTCTGATGATACCAGTTGTCCATATTGCATCTTTATTCAGGAGCTATATCAATGACTTGCACATATGTGAAAACTGTGGAAGAAAAGTTGTCAGATAGGTTGCAAATCCCAACAGACTCTGAGTGGAGTCTGTGCATCTGAGAGTAGGAAGCTTTTGTATTGCTCTAAATTGCTAAGGTTGGTCCCAGCTCTTGGGACATCAACAGATGTCTCATACAGGGTACTGCAAACAATCCCCGCACTATTATGGTTTTATTCAGCTCTAGATCCATTCCCTGAGTCTTTCTAACTGACAGATGAAGATGGGATCATGATGTATCACAGCTTCTGCCACACAATCTCTGCCTCCATCCCCAGAACATCAGCAGCCATTACGCAGATCCCTCAGAGTCCTTTTAATACAACTTGCTGACAGCACTGATGCTCTCCCACCTCACATCTGATCCCAGTGGTACTCACAACCATTTTCATCTGCTCTTTTCCTGGATGTAGTGAGGTAGTTTCTTTCCTTACCCAACAGTTCTTGTCAAAACCCCATGTACCAATAATTTGTTTGTTCTCACCAAGATGGATATTTCCTCATTTGTAGCCATTCAGTTGAACACTCTTTTCCAGCTTATTGAAGGTACTTCAGTTTTCAGAAAGGGGTAGGTTGTCTGGCTTCTCAGCATCCAAACTATTTATGCGACTTGTTACTTAACGTTACTTAAAAATGTCTTCCTTTTCCATTCCCTCTACTGCTCCAATTATTTTTTCTTTTTATTCTGTATTCATTCCTGGAGGCACAAATTGAAAAGACGGAAATAGATGAAGGCAGTTGTATGCCTGGAAGACATCCTCCCCTTCAAACACTTCTTGATATGCCTCCTAACAGCTTCATTGCAGGGATGCTAGCAACTATTGCCAGCTAGGCACATGTAATTATTTTTTTTAATTTGTCCTGCTTCCATTGCCTGCATGAATTGTTTTCTTCAAACTTAAAGCCACTCTGTGGTGACAATTCACTGGGTGCAGCTGAAAATAGAGGACTTGTTGTTGCCACCATCGTTGATTCAACCTGCAATTTACTTTGCCTAATGGCACAGGGTCATTGCATTGCTTTAATTCAGCTTTGCATGGTTAATATTCCTTTCCTTCCTTGGCATAGCTGTAAGGAAGCCTTTGCAACCTAACACATTTAGTAATGTCCTACTGTCTCCATAGCATTCATTATTCTAAGTGCTGGTGCTCTCTCTTGGTACATAGCACAGAGTTCTGGTTTTGCCCTTTTGCACCGTATTAATGGCATTGCTGTGCACCCTATCATGTGTACATTTTTCTCACAACAATAAAGGTCTTCCCTGATGTTTTCTGCTTCATACTCATGCATTTGCTTTTTACATTATTTTATGCTTCTCAGTTCTACCTTCTGAACTAACCACGTCTACCCCACCTATGCTCCACTTTTGCAGTAGCTTTAGACACTCCTATAGTTTACTATCCATGAGGACAGCTTTTCTTTCAGCAGTCTCATTGCACTATTTTCCCACTTATGAATCTACCACTATTACTTCAGATTTAAAGATTGCATACTCGCATGAGTCAGCCATTTTCTGCACAGTTTGGCAGCGTACCAATCTATTGTTTCTCCAGCTTCTTGATTACACAACTGTGGGGCAGATACCTTCCCTATGTGTCATTTTTCTGAGGACTGGAAACGCTTCTGAGACATTTCTAGGATTTTACATGGAGTTCTTCCAGTCTGTAGTTGGTATACATCCAGATACTGCATAAACACGTGGGAGCTATCACCCAGTACAGCTAGCAGCATGAATGGGCTTATTTTGGCTTCCTGTTTACCCAGCACCACAGCAATGTGTTTATATTTCCCATGTGATTCTAAGGAAGGGCTAGCAGAGGTACTGCCGATACTTCCTATTTAATTTTCTGCAGCTTTGAGACAGAAACCTGATAGGAACCCACGACAGGAACTCTGCACTTCTGATTTTTGGGGAAGTGTAATGTTGTCTCTTTTTCTCCAGTCTTCGTAGGTGTCTGTGACACATGCCTACCTAATCTCTTTTGCTGCCCTATCCAATGTCCACACTGGCACTAAATATGAACTTGACAGAGAACCAGGGAGCCAGTGCAGGTTGCTGGTTCTTGTCTTCTTTCCCTCCCCCTCCGGGAGCGCTTCAGTGGCAAGGAGCTCCCCTGCTTTCAAGCAGAGCTGCTTTCTATTCTGGAGTTCATACAGCCTGTCCCAAAAGCAAATTGCCAGCTCTACCTTTATCGTACTAGGGCAGACTCTAAACAGTCAACCAGGGAAGGACTGCTGTAATGGAGACTGTGGATTTTGTACAGGAGTCAAAGCAAGAGACAGCTGTGCAGCCCGAAAGATGATCAGAAGATAAAATGACAAAGGCTGAATTTCTAAAGACATTCTAATGCCAATTAGAAGTCTGAAATCTTCCTGGCTTACCCTGCCCCAGAAATTCAGATCAAATCATGCACCGAGCTGTTCCCACAAAAGGAACTGGAAATTCAATAGGTCAGATTGTCAGCTAGAATAAGTCCAGTGACTCCAGGGGAACTACTCCACTTTCTGTCATCAGAGAACCTGGCCCTATGACTGTGAGCCTCAGATTTTCCACGTGGCTGTTTCCTTAGGAGTTGCATCATCACCCTGCACAACAAGGAGAGTCCAAGGTCACGGTGTAGGAAGATTTTTAAAGAGGCAAAGCAAGAGACCCAAAAAAAGCTCAAGTTCATGTTATGCCTCCACAATACCACCAGGTTTAGTAGCCTTGTGGATCGGTATCTTCCTCAGGTTCCATGTGATTGGTGCCAGATCTCAGTGCTGACTCCTTCAACTCACACCAGATATGGGGGAAGTCAAGGACCCACAGAGTAGCTGCGCTATGCCTTTGCTTCTAGTCAGTCCCATCCCATATATGATACAATATTTGTGGCATCAGGGTACAGATAAGAAATGCCTTTAAAGCATTAATTCCCCTTACTGCTGTCTCCTGACCTGCTGTTTATTAATATAGAAAGGAATATCTTTTATCTCGGTCTTACGGTAAGAACCAAAATCATAAAATAACATGTAGGATTTCCAGGATGAGCAATGCCAATGAGAATGAGTTTTAGAAATTCTGTCTGAAATTTCCAAAGCATGACATTCTCCCCTAGGCATAGAGCCTGCAGACAGTTCTGTGCCTCAATTAGTCAATTATGAGGTGCTAAGCCACCCATTCAGTGTCATGGGGGCTGCTCCATCACTGAGATTCAGCTAAAAGTCAGTTAGGAAGCAGAACCGTTAGTACTGCTATGAAAAAGGATGATCATTACCTAATGCATCTCTCCTGGAAAAGGCATGAATTCAGTCATTTACTGATTCTTTCCCATTACTGACTACCGTGATCTTACATGTTGTATATCATATTAACAAAATCAGAGCTTTGGTGTGATCTCTTCCTGTCCCCTGCTGTCACCCCGAACATTTTATCTGAGGACTGCAAATCTAAACTGTTTTAATATTGTCAGAACAGCAGGGGTAAAAACTCTTAAAAATGAGCTACTAATTATTGATGTGAATGCTCTTTACATCCATCTCTTACTAACTATCTCAATGGAATGATTCAATTGAATATTGCTCAGTGAGGAGATCCATTTGTCATACTTCTTTAATTTTTTATCCATTTGTAAAGCGGTCCAAAACCTAGCCAGCAATAAAACAGCAAAGAAATTGCCCAAGGCATCCTCTTAAAGAAGCAGTATGGGCTGAGTTCTGTTCTGCCACAGATTAGTCTAAATTGGTAGTTATTCCATGATGTCAGTGAAACTGAGCCGCCAAAATGCAGAGGCGAATCTGGCCCCATGATCTAATTCCGTGATGAAATTGCTAGTGTAAATAAATGACTGTTGCTGTTTAGTGCTTCCCCCCCACTCCCCAAAGTGCTTTAATGAATAATGAATTTTATGAATAAGCTTTATTGAATGACTGAATACATTTTAACAGCTAAACTAATAAAATCATAAGTTAGAACACTTTCCTTCACACTTTCCTCTCCTCCACTGCCTTCCTTTGCTTCCTTGAACCAGAGAATTGCCCTTTTAAAATACATGTCAATCACACATACAATTACCACATCCCAGAAGGTATTATCGAACTGCAAAAGTGGCCAGTTTTTAATTCCAGGAAAGATATTCCATATTTGTTTTAAACATCTAACTTAGTTTCAAAATACAAGTACTGAAACAGAACAAACCTTTTAGCATTTATTCCTTCCTTCCCTCCACCTCCTGAGATTAAAATCCATTCATTTCAATCAAGTCATACAGAGGAAGGCTGTAAAATGAATGACATAATTAGCCACTTAATATACTGCATATGGAATTTTAATTCCAGATGAAAATCAGAGAGGCTTTTCTAAAGCTCTTCACTGAGGAAAAAAAAATAGTGATATTTGAAGACAGCAAACACATTTCAGCTTAGTGTTACTTTTTTATTTGGGTTCCCCACTACAGAAGAAACCTTCTTGACTTCTATGAGAAGGGGTAAATATATACTTACAGATGGAAGAATTCAGGAAGACAGGGAGACTAAGGACCTAGTTTTGCCAGGTTACAATGCAATCATGAAGAACTAAGTGACTGCTCCTCTTACTGAAACCTATGAGATCCAGTTTTAGGACAATTTTCTGAAATGTCTTCCAAGATGCTCAAGCACAAAAGTCAAAAATGAAGGCACCTCCAATCAGTCTGTACTTCTGAAAACACTTACTCATACACCTAAAGTCATATGAATAACATGTATCTTATCCAGCAACAGTTTTAACCAAACACCTTCTGACCAAAGCAATGGGATTTTATGGTTGCAGCTTAAAAATTAATCAAAAGAAACAAATAAAGCACTCCTTACAGAAGAACTAGAAGGCAACTGGGCAATTTGCTATCTGATGAACTTGACTGTCTCAGTAACCAGTCCATCCTGTTCAATCCTACTGGCCACTTATTTCTGTCCTTCTTGTGTTGACATATTCTGCGGGCTTTTAACCACATTACTGAGTCAGGTAACACTAGAAGATGACCCATTAGCCAGATAGATTAAACAAGAAACACTAAATAGTAGGTAATAGCCAAAGGATAGGGAATGGAAACAAGTCAACATTACTCAAGGGTTAGAAAGATGTTCCAAAATGTAATCTGTGTTCATTACATTGAGTAAATATACAGTCAACCTCCATTTGCACAAGCCTTGATCACATGAAGAAATAATTTCAGGGGAAGAAAGCCACATTCCACCAGTGTGGAATTTGCGCAATGAAACACTCTCCCTCACATGTGCTCTTCCCAGGCTTTGGGAGAGATTTCATTTAGCTGCCTTACTTTCACTGCCTGCTGATGGCTTTCAGATCCATATGTCCATACCACAGGGAATGCAGCAAAAAGTACAATGGTTCTGCTATGAAGAAAAAGTTGTAAGAAAACTTTGGAGACAGAAGGAAAGGTTAAAAAAAGTATGTGTTTAAAGTGTTGAAATCCCCTGGCATTGATCTACACCCCAGATTACCTCAATCTTTTTTTTGTTTTGTTCTTTTGGTGAAAACCAAAACAACTGTACTAAAAATATACTTATCAGTATGTCTAGATTATTTCTGGTTTTGTTTTTTTTTTGTTTTTTTTTTTTCCCAAAGATTGATCTGAACATTGTAAATCTGATTTTCTCTTTGGGTTGCATATGAGAGGTTTTTTCTTATTCTGGACTGAGATGGGAGCTGAGGAAGAACCTTCTCATCCAGAGTAATGGAAACCTTTGAGGGTTCCCTCATACCACATTGTGACAATCCCATGCACTTTATTAGTTGCATAACTCCAGTTACTGCAACATTATTCTCAGCCTAACCTGGCATACCTCATTGATTGGGAAAAATTAAAAGTGAACCTGCTCAACAAAGCAGAAGGTGGTTTTTATGGAGATTGTTAGCATCTAAACACTAAAATGTGTGGGGCCATTTTCCTGAAGAATTCTTTTAATTGAACAGGAGCACAAAGTCTAGTACCAAACAGCCACACGAGATGAAGATGTGCACCAAAATTTTGGCTCTTTTTTCCATGTCCCATAGGCAGTTAGAATCAACAGGGTTGTTGGTTCTTTGGGCGAGAGATACAGGCCTTGCAACACCACTGGAAGCCCCTTCCCAGAAAACTAGTGAAGGAGCTTAGGCCAGCAGTTAAGAGTCTCATGCCATTCTTTCTTTTTGATTGCTACATAGGATTGATTGGGAAAGAGAAGGGATCAGTCTGGTTTTTCCAGTATTCCAGCTCTCAGCCTCTTGGGGACTTGCTCTGGTCCTTTGTGTAACCAGGCTGCTGGCCTCGAACTCTGGCACCTTGTTAGCCTCTGGAGCCCCACCCTGGCACCCTGTTAACCTCTGGAGCCCCAACGCCTCTCACCTGGCAGCTCTGCAGTGCAGCCCTCAGATGTTAAGCATCCGACCTCACACTGAAATGCAAACATTTTATTTCTAGATGTTAATGAAGGTCCCCTCACAGCATCCCTGGCTTCATATAATGCTCAATAAAATACACCAGCAAAGGTCTGCAGACAGTTAAGTCATCTCACTGCAGAGTTAAATTGTACAAGACATACAAAATTGTCCTTTCCAGCCTGAGCCAACACAGAGCCTGGCATTGCACTCTGACAGTCAGCATCTTTGGAAGCAAATCAGGGACTCACCACTAATGCCTGGCAATTCTGGAAGTGTAATATTACAAAGACTTTAAAAATCCGTCTCAGAGTGCTTTGCTTCCATGCACCACTTTTTTTCTCCTTTAATTATTTGATGTTTTCAGCTGCAGGAAACACCCCCCTGCCCTTGGAGCAAGAGCAACTGTGTCACAGAGATCATGGTCCCTTTAAAGTTCATGTGGTTACAACATTGCTGTCCCACTTCTATCACAAACTGTGTCACTGCACATCTGGTCTGACTGTGTCTGTTTTCTGCATGCCCTTTCCTGCCTGGGGATCACCTTGAGCAGATGTTACCCTCCAACCAATGGCTGGAGAGCAGCCATGGTGGCACCAGTCCAATGAAGGAAACTGATGAGCCATCATGTTTCCCCATCCAATGCCAGCAGGGCCCTGGCTTGATTGCTCTCTCAAAAATGCTGTATCCAGATGGAAATTCCCACTTGGAGAAAACTCTCCAAAATGCACATACCCATAGGATATTACTGGGCAAAAACAAGAAGAAGAGTTTATGTCTCTAAAGTCTGCCTCCTCACTAATTTGACTGCAGGCCTCATTATTCCTGTTGCGCTCACTGCAATAGCTTACACTGTCAACAGGCAGCCAAGCACTGACTGACTCAGCACAGTCAGAGCTCAAGAATTCCCTGAGGACAGATGGACAGAAGTTAGCACAGAGGACAGCATCACCAGTATTCAGCTCACAGTATCTGCAGGGGGAAGCTCTTCTACAAAATACAATGCAGCAGCAGGCTAATACAAACTCCTTTCCCCCTACAACCTCTCCCTCATTCTGGACAAAGATGGAAGGCTGTTTCAGTCTGACTGGTGTTTAACACTCCCTGGCCCACTCTGTGAAATGCAAGAGACATGCATAATGGCAATATGAAGCTTCAACATGCTGCTTTCCCACAGTATTGAGTCTCAAACTATAGACCATGCTTGCCACCTTTGCACTGCACTTCCTGAGTGAGTTAGACCCTCCACATTACAGACCTACAGCAATATTCTAATGCTCCTGCTGAAGAAGTGAACAAATAAAAAGCTTGGGGCATATCTTCTACAATACACACACTTTTCATAATGGCAGGTGTAGAGAAAAAATGTAGAAAAGGTGGTTGAGGTACTTTGAACGCTGTTTAGCTGGGAGGACATTATTTCTGCATATTTTCCTGAGCTGCAATTTCAAACATAATGCCTTGAGTGGGATTTGTCTCACTCTACTTTAGATATCTACATCTGAGCAAGTTACCTTTCATACTCAAGGCAGAGAAATAGGCATATCTGGGGTGTGAATCATCAGATTTACTGTATACATCCCCTTTAGACTAAGACAAACCACACTCAAGATGTGCTTATTTTTCTCCATTGACTATAGGGAATCAAGATGAATACTCAGACACCTACATTTGGTCAGATAACTCTTACCCTACACTTGCTGGAACACAGCTTCAGGTAACATCCTCTGCACAGGCAATCATTACCCTGCCTCTGTCTGTCACTCACCCATGCTACAGACTACAATCAAGAAGGTTGTTCACTCAAGGTCCCACTCCAAAATCCGCTACATGTCCAAAGCCAGCACAAGGATCTGAACATTAGTCTTTGCTACAGAAATTAATGGGGAAGTAACTGGGAAATGTATTATTATATTGAAGGAACTCCCAGAATGGAAAGGTAAAACTGGAGTAGCATGCATGGGAGGAATTATCATTATTGTCATAGAAGATGAGATCCCATTAAAGATATTCAGCCCAGTATGGGGGCTGGGGAACATCCTCGTTTCTGTTGGCAACTGTAACAACAGGAACTACCAAAAAAAAAAAAAAAAAAAAAGAAAAGAAAGAAAGAAAGAGTTATCAACTATCAGCACCTTTTGAATTTTTCAAAAAACCCCCCAAAAAGGAAAAGGAAGTACCCATTTGAAGAATGCCTGCATTTATCTCTGTGTATTAGTTAAGGCTGACTTCTACTGCACTCACAACACTGGTGACCTGATGTACACAGAGCTCAGAGAAGTGGTAGATTGTCTGTTGGCACAGCCTTCCACCTCCGTGAGAATGGCCATGCCAACCAGTGATCAATGGGCTGTCTCCCCACAGCAGATATCCATTTCAGACCATAGCCATCAGCAGCCTGTGAATTCCACTGAAGTTTAACCCTGAGTCAGCTATATCCATCCTACATTTGTATGGTATTCTTATTTACCTTCTTTTATTCCTATCATTAGCCATGTGCTCCTTATATTTATTGCAGACAAGCTGGTTGGAAGATATCATTAAGAACCAGCCCATCTCATGAACATGATACCTGGCACATACTGTGGTGTTTCACTGAAATCAGTTAGGAACATTAGCTTGCTTGGGATAACATTCATTACCCACAACACTGTTTCCTTGACCTGTCAAGGTATTTTCATAGACATCCTATTTGGATGTCCTTAAAGTTCAGAAATCTCTCTGCCTCCTGTCTGGTTCACATCCATGCCCTCAGGAGCACTCACTTGCCGTCAGAGGTATCCAAAAATACAGCATACACTTCTCACATGAGGCACATACTTGCCAGAAATAACTAGTGTTTCCATTCAGCGAGGCTATCTGCCCTTTGGTCTTCCAAGCACTCACTATACCCACCTTCTGCAGCTATGCAAGGAAACAGTCACTTGCTCCTTGTCCTGGCCCAAGTCTCCAGCGAGAAATTTCCTAAGTCAGGGGCATGGGAGGACAAGCTGGGTTTCTACAACTGACATATCGAGTCATAGCACTGTTGATATCCATCAGCACAGACCTATGAAATGTCCAGGACAAACACTAGTTTTGGATAAAAACAAGCAAAACATTTTCATAACACAGATGAAGTATTAAAAGATCATTTTATTTTTATAAAGACAATTCAAAACATCTGGAATATCAAAGAAGTCTCTGTACACACTTTTTAAACCCAAGCTCCCTGATATTTATGGAATTTTCCCTGCACTTCACTCTGAGCAGAGCCGACTGGCTGAGGTGAACCAGGTTTCTTTCCTGTGTTAGGAGAAACAGCCGGATACAGAATGTCTGCTTTGGGTGGACAAATACAGTTAGCTGACAAGTCATTTTTTAATGGGAACATTTGGCTGAGCAGCCATCCCAGAAAACAGGCATGAGTTTCTAAATACTCTGGTATCACAAAAGGACGCATGATACCCTTCTTCACGGGCCTGCATATCTCCTTCTATGTCCGTCACGCTCTCCATGCAGCTTATGAGCTGACTCACCTGTAGATGACTAATTTCAAACTCTACTCTGAAAACAAAAGGCTCAGTGCTGGGTCTTTAGATATGCCAGTTGCTGCCAGTGCTATCTCTTTCTTTTCCATGACAGAGGAAGACAAGAGAAGCCAAGGCAACAGTGTCCTTCACATTGCAACCTGAGAACCTGTGCTAACCATCAGAAAGCCACACCTTCCTAGCTTAGTATTTCCGTGGGCTGCGGCTGACTTTCTCTTACCACAGCAGGAAGTTGCACCATGTGACACCTGCCCAGAATATTGAGCATTTGGCTTAAAAAGCACAAAGTCATGGGGAAACAATGATTAACAGTAAATCATCGTGGAATCCAGTCCCTGGGGGAGAACCTTGCAGACAGCCTAGCAAATTGGTATGGATGTACATTAGCTTGCCAGACTGCATCCAGGGCTAATTTAATGGAATATTGCTGTAGCACAAATAGAGGCAGGGATACTGCCTATTCCTCCAGCTACCAGTTTCAGTGAGCAGTTTCAGAATATTGTGGACCAAAACTACTCCCATTAAGTTGGCATGCTTAGATCAGGTGAAAGAATATGATGTGTCAAATCTGTGCCAAACTCTGGGAGTTGCCTGCTTCAGACAGTCAGATTTAAAAGCTGGTCAGCATACCCTCTGAAGCCTTTCAAGCTGTCATCACACATGGAAAGAGGACATAAAAAGTGGAACTTCTATGGGGCTTTGTAGATTGTCATCAGTGTTGTGAGGGTACTTGTACATTCACTGAGATCAGTGGTGAGGTTCCCACTGCCTTCTTTGCTCGCAGAGGCAGAGAGTGTTGAACCGCACCCATAAATAGGGAGGAAGCACTATTGGAAAGCTGATAGGAAGTACAGAGCTCAAGGGCAAGCTGGCACCCACCTCCTTCAGCTACAACTACTTGGTGACTATGAGCAGTATTCGTGTGACAGAAGTTTTAGGGATTCAGATATCACTGGGATTTTCAAAACCTAGCTCTCAGTGGTACAAAAGATCTCAACTTGCAGCTTTCTGGGACTAGGAAACAGTTCATTCACACCACCATAAAAATTCAAACCTGTTCAAGAGCTGACCTTCATTTGATAATCTTTTTGAATAATGACACATGCAGTCAGGATAGAGCAATTGTGTTTTCAAGGCTCTATTTCTGAAGGTTTTGCTGTGTATTTAACTTTACCTCAGAAAACGCCCTTTGCAGCAGACAGGAGTCTTGTATTATATATAGAAATGCATCATAGCAACAGACAGAGAGGAGCCACAGGGCTGAAAGTAGGGAAGGGTCAGGCTTTGAAGAAAGATTTGGGGCTCATCTCACTTGGTGAGAAATCTGGGGTCTGTAGCAGGTAAATGGAGAGACAGAGGCAATCTTCAGTGGGATGAATTACAACCTCTGTCTCCAAGAAGGAAATTTTTTGCTTCTCCTTGTCCTCTCCACACTGTTGGTCCTACTGTGGGGGCTTCTTCTCCCTCAGGGAGACCTACAGCACAGAGGTAATCTCTCTCAAGAAGGCAAACACAGCCCTGTGCAGGTCTCTGTGGCAGCCAAAAGGCAAAAGCAGCTACAGCTGGGATCAGTCTTGCTTCTGGCATATGTGTCAAGCCCAGCTGCTCATCTGGGGCCTTGCTCCTGTCTCTTGCCTGGCTGGTAACCTACAGCCAAAGATCCCTCAGTTTGGATATTGGTACTCTCCACCTGCATCCAGCATATGGCCCTGTCCCAGTTTTGGATTACCCTCGTGAGCCACACTTTTCCTACCTCCCTCTTCAAGTACTCCCAACAGAGCAGCAACATGGAATCAGAAGTAGAACAAACCTCCATCACTATCTGGCTCTGACCTCAATGAACACCAGGTTCCGGAGAAGATGAGGTGCAGACCAAGCAGCAATAGTTATCTCTATGTGGAATTCAGGTGTCAGGAGACTGAAGGGAAAGCCAGTTCTGCCAGCATGCTGAGACAGTGGAGGGCATGGTTACTCCTCCCTAGGGCTGCTGCTGTAGTGGGTACTCTGTGTTCTCCCACTGAACTGAGTCACTGGTCACCTGTCTGTCAAGGGTAGAGCTTGGCCATGAGAGCTGTAGACTAGGCAGGTGGCAAGCGGCAAGTGTAAGGGCAAACAGGCACCAGGCTTAGGCAGGAGCACCAATTCCCTCACAAGTGTGTGTACATGGGCATGTGCAAATGCTTCACCTGAAGGGCTTTGTGGTTTCCTCACTGCTAATGCAGGTTGTCTGATCAGGATTCTCGGGAATCTCTCTCCCGCTCTGCAGCTCTGGCCTAGCTGCAGGCAGCCTCTGCTCGGACACCAGCAAGCACCTCCCTCCCTGCTGCCTGCCTGCCCATGGCTGCTTAAGGAAACAGCTCGCCTCGGGGTGCTATGCGGGAGGCAAATTCCAGCACTGGGGTCAAATTCCTCAAGCAAGGAATCTGGAAGTCCTTCAGTACTGGATAAAGACTGCAAAATAACAGAGCTCACAGTCCCCTTGGCAGAACTGAATTTTAACCAGCAGAGTGGCTTTCTGCTCGGTCAGTGGGTTGCGTGAAATGCATACGACAGTGATAAATTATCATGAGCGATTTGTAATGCTCCTTAACCAAAATTAAGTTACTCACAAAGTGATTTCTTAGAATGACTTCTTTGCTTGCTCTTCCCGAACCATTAAATTACAAATCTGTGATTAATTACTACAGCAAACTTAAAACTGTCACCCAAGAACAAAAGGTCTTTTTGATAGCAGATGTTTACTTTCAGCTGAAAGGGTACATGCTCAAATTTTGCTCAGTGTATCTCACTTGCATTTTAATTCTTCAGGTTGAAAACATCAGCTGGCTGCACAAAGAAGCAGAAAGGTGAAAATGTCATTGAATAAAACCTCTGACTATTTCTCACAATTGGCACTAACAAATGTTTTCCGGAAGCTAGAGGTCACTGCACACACAGCCCTACAGCTTTTGCGCATTAAGTTGAAGTTATTGTATAGAACTGGAATTCCTCAAGCAAGGTCAGAGAGTTTATCCCAAATGTTAGCAAATTCCAACAACTGATCTAACACAGATGCTTTCATTCCCTTCAGTGGGATGCTCCGGAGGCGGAGGAGTGGTTTGAGCAGGGCTGCTGCTTCCTCAGCGCATACAAATGGCAATCATGCTGCAGATGGGCTTTTTGCTTCACCCAGATCTGACTGTAACTGCCGTGACCCTCCCCCAAAAGGTATTAAGTTCCATCTACACAGGCATATAATTTTTTAATACATAGGGCAGCGGGAGACACTAGCTACACTGTCACCTAAGTGTTTTTGGAAGAGGAAAAAGAACTATTCAGCATTAAAGATTCAGGAATGTCTGTTGACATATTAAGGAAACAACCTCGGGGGACAGCTGACACGGCTCCAAGAAGCATTACCAAGGGAACAGTGACGCAAATGTCTTCCATTTTTACAGGCTGGCAGCTCGCCAGGTTCCCTCGCCTGATGGTTGATGTAATGCTAATCCCTATCTGGGTTAGAGCTTGGATATCAACCACAGCAGCTCACTGTGCTGCAATCAATATAGCACACTTTTTATAGAAGAGTGTATAAAAAAAATTCTACTCTAATCTACTAGGAATATGTACAGTAGAGTAATAGCAGGGGAAATCTAATGGCTAGCCTGGAGCTCACCCAGCTTGTGCTTTTGCAAGTATGCACGTGTATGCGCAGGCTTGTACACAAACCCATCTACACCTAAAATAATGGCAAGTCCAGGCGAGGGCCACACATTGAGAAAGGGCTGGCTGTTCATCACGTACAAGAAGAGCCGTCCAATTCTTTTATTAAGTGATGCACTGGCAGAAGAAAACAAGCAAAATGGGACTGGAAAATATAATGGGCTATCAGTCACAGCATGGAATAAAACGGGTGTTTCTGTAATAGTGACAACATTTTGTAGTTCTATGAGAACCAGACAGCTCTGTGGGGATTAACAAAGCCTCACAGAACACCTCTACACAGTAGAGGTCAGAGTGAAGGACTCACAGTGGGTTACTAGCAGTCGAACCCGTCAGCCCCACAGTTGGTGTGTCAACTCCTGCATAGTGGTCACCAACACTAGCACCTTAAGACAAGAAATGAGCAGGAAAGGAATTCAGGGATCTTGAATTACCATGTAATTATCTGAGTAGCAATTTGGCTTCCTCATAAAAGAAAAACTTTGAAATCCCGAGTAACCTCTAGTTAATACAGTACTGGTCTTGTACCATCTACCATGGTAAGCCTTTCCACTGCTTGACTGCACCCTAAAACCACTCTAGAGCACTGGTTTACTGCTAAGTGACAGTGCAGTTTCCTGCATCATCACTCTATTTCCTGTAGGGGATAACCCCCCACCATTTTATTTCACAGGATCCTGGTGTCATAACTATGACAGTACTAAAGTGTGTTCTTGCTCCAGAAAAAAAAAAATTTAAGAAAAACTTTGTGTGTAACAAAGTAGATGAATTCCAGCCTTATCCAAC
The DNA here is from genome assembly GCF_003945725.1 of Corapipo altera. Taxonomy (NCBI): domain Eukaryota; kingdom Metazoa; phylum Chordata; class Aves; order Passeriformes; family Pipridae; genus Corapipo; species Corapipo altera. Next base: position 1,935,562 of record NW_020884923.1, read on the forward strand.
ACCTAGTATGATGAGGACTTATGCAGGCCAATACATTGATTCCTTCTATTCCTCCTTTATCAGATTATATTTAAGGAAAAAATTAGGAAAACACTAGTTTAAAATAGAAGCTGACATTCCAGTAATATTATTAGTCCTTAGGTTAAATCCTGGCAGATGTGAGAAGAATATTAACCATATCATGGGTTTCCAAAGGGGGTCAGCTTCACAGAACAGCCTGAGAGCTCAGTTGGTATTTTGGGAAAATCCAGTTACATGGCCTGTGGAGATTAAAAAGGCAATACTCTCAACCATATCTTTCCCCAGGCCACACTCAAGGCAACCTTTCTACAGCAGCTGGTGTTGACTGAACCGAGTAACTGCCCCTATCTTTCACTGCAGCAAAAATGAAGGAAATCAGTGTTCATTCATTTTAGCCCGTACCTACTCAAGGAGCCACATGGCATAAAGCTCACCTGAGATACTCACCAGCACCCAGCTGCAACATCACATGTACATCAGGTGTTCCCTTGCATTTCTTCTGCTAGGAGCTGCCAGGGTATGATGCTGTTTCTGGCCATCCCTCCCTCCGCTGCTCTTTATTCCCCTCCAACAGGGTCCTGGCCACAGCAGCAGTACCTTCAGGCAGGTTTGACTGTGGGAGTGATGGGGGGGCTTTTCCTGCGAGGAGGATTTCTGCAACACTCCAGCAGGCAGAAATGCTCAAGGAGCAAAACAGGGAAGGAACAGTGATGCAGGAGGTACAAAACAGGTAGGGCAACTGTGGCAAAACAAAAGCAGGGAGAAGACAGCATTTGGCTTCATAACTTCTTTCTTAATTTCTACCCCTTTGGTCCTCAGAAGCCATGTCCCTTCCATCCACGCATCCTGCTTTGGCATGCAGTGCTCCCTGGCCTGACATTGGGTTCTCTGCCTTTAGTTTTCAAAATAGTCTCTAAGTGAATGGATGGTCTTGTTACAACAGTCTCATAAAACAGACCAGCTGAGAGTATTAATATAATTATATTACCCTCTTTCACTGATTTGTGAAGAAGTAAAACATTTGATTACCAAAGAGCTCCCTTCTCCAACAAAGGATTTGGCTGAGTTTGCTCTCATGTAAGCAACGGAGGAGAGAGTGTATTTCCCTTTCAAAATAAAAAGTAAAGACAAGGCAAATAGCTTAAGCAAAGATACATTTTAGTACACCGTATACATTACAGTGCTCCAGACATGCCCTCCCTTTGCAGCACATACACATGTAGCAGGGAGGGAACTGTAAGCCCAGTCTTCCTCGCAGACAAAGATGACCTCATGGAATTATGATGCAATCCCAATGTGAAAGGAAAATCCAAGTCCTTCCTATGCAATCTATAGGACACTGGCACAATTTTTAACATATGTGTTTATATTTCCTTAATGTTTAATGAAATGCTTAAGAAAAACATATTCTAAACATGTTGATATAATTACAGTTTGTTGTGCTTGAATTCTGAATGGAGAACAGCCTCCATTATTTTTTCCACATGCTCGTACTACATTATATTAAAAACATACTCTGCTCTGAACAGACATGTTGTGTGTCTTATAAACACTTTGTGCAGTTGGAAACATTAACGTTTAGCAAAAATCCCACTGCCAGCAAAGCAATGTGGAGAACCTCCTTTGCAGTAAATGATCTGCACACTGATCATGTGAGGTGATCACCAGGGGTCACTCATGAAGGACCTGGCCAAGGGAACCTACACTGTTTCTGCATGCAGCTCAGCAGGGCTCCTCAGGGTCCAGCACTGCTGAGTGGAGCACTTGCCTCTCCAGAGGACACAAATCTGAGGGAGAAGACTCCAGAGAAGTTAATGCTCTGGTCTAGGTGGAGTTTGCTTTCTTGTATATTAAAATACAAGATAAATATCAGTTAGCATCAGTGCCCTGCAAGGTTCATTGCCTTCTCAGCTTTTCTCACACTAATGGTGGGGTTCAGTAGGCTCTGACAATCTAATTAATGTGACTCAGGCATTATCACACAATCTTTCTTGCTCTAAACACCCTATACTTCATTGCAGTACTACTAGAATTAGTCAGAGAACTCCAAAAAATCATTGTAGTATTTTGTTTTAAAATGTTAATGCAAGGCTGATGATCATAATCTCTAGTGACCAATTAGTAAAACTGAGTGGTTTTCAGGGCAAAATCATTAGACAAAATTCACGGCAATGAGAAAATGTCATCTTTTCATTCTCAGAGCAAATATGGTCCTGTGTTTTCAGTGCAACAATCGTCCTTATCCAGGCCAGCAGCAGCTGGGGATTTCCACATTTTTCCTGTGCATAAACAAAATAAACTTGGGGTGTGGATCTGTCTCCAGTTCCAAACCCTCTGATTCCCTTCCAAAACAAAGGCCCTGTCAGGTGCAAAATAGACTCCAGTTCCCAACTGGAATAATATGTTCTCTACATGAAGAGCTGGAATCAGGGGATAAGGCTGACATCTGTTAACCGTCCTTGTAGCCCTGTGAAAAGAAGGACCTGTGCACCCAGTCAGGTGATGTGATCATGATCTGAGCAGACTGCCTTCTGCCCATGTCTCCCAGAGTAGGGCTGTATCCATACCCACATATTCTGCTATATGGACAGCCAGGCTCCTCCAAATGTGTAATGCGAGGACCACACAATACAAAAGTCCTGTTCCTAGAGGTAGTGAAGAATCTGCTTTAGCCCAGAGCACAGGGGTCTGTGTTTCTTTTCACACTCCTGCACAGGCATGAATTACCTAGAGAGGGACTTGCCTGTTCTAACAAACTTCACACAAAAGTAGAGAAACAGCAGCCTCAGTCTTAACAGCAGCCTCTAGCTCTGAAGATGCATTTCTTAGTGGCAAGACACCCATCAAGGCAAACATTTGGCCTTACGCCTTAAAGTGAAGGCACAGATTGCTGAAGAGCTGAGCTGAGACCTGGCTTGATGAACATTGAGCAATGGTGTGTTTGAGGACGCCAAAGAGAATGACACTTCTTTACCCTGCCCATTAGGCATTTGTGCTCTGTCCGGCTCTGTGCAACTGCACCACTGAGTCTCTGACCACCAGAGGAGCCATGCTTGGATCTGAGTAGCTGGAATCACTTCACCCCTAGGTCATTACAATATTCAATTATGGCTCTGTACTTAAGTGACACAATAGATACAGGAATTGAAAGCACAAAACCTCCTAACCTCTGATCCCGACTCTACAACAGAATCCCTCGGTGGCTTTAGGCAAGGTACTTAACATCTCTGCCTCGGTTTTCCCATTTGCAGAAGGGGGCTAATAATACTCAGCTACCTACTCCACAGGGAAGTCCTGAGGATTCATTACTTAATGTAAAGTGGCTAGAAGACGAAAACCTGCATGTAAGTGCCAAGCGTTATTACAGTTACCAGGTTTAGCCTCAATTTTTGAAACTTGCTTTCCTCTTTGAAATGAGAAAAAGTGTTCCTTTTAGTTGATGAAGATTAGTGTTCTGCACTGCATTTCCTACAGAAGTGGGAAGGTGCCTTGGGAATATGAAAGGAAAGGAGAAAAATGTGTCCCCTTGGATCCCAATCTACCTTTCACATCCTCTCAGGAAATTGTTTTGAAAGCGTCCGACACTTGGTGCAATATGCTGCAGTCACAAGGCAAAAATTTTACTCTTTCAAGAATTTTTTATGAGCCCCAGGAATAAATCATCTCTAGGAGGGATGGTGAAGCATAATGTTGAGAGTCTGTGATTTTCCCCAGAGGTAGAGAAATCATTCCAAGCTTTTCTCCAATTCGTTCATGAAACTTTAACAGGAAAATACCAAGGGCCATTCTGGCACATCGCTGGGATATGTACATTAAGATTGACCAAATTATTTCCTTCAGTCTCAAATGATTTTAATGTTTGATTTTAAGTGATGGTTCTGGTATGGCAAATTATTTTCATGGCAATGAGGTCAACATTATGCTTGATCAGTATCTTTAAACAGACTGGCATAACTACATGATGGAGAGCATGGGGACTGGTCATCCTAACATGAGCTGCACTGAGACTACAATCTGCAATAAATGAATGCAGCAAACAAAAGGACCAATTCAGTATTTGCAAATGCTAAGATTATCGGAAACAAAGAAAATAATTTTGTCACCCCAGAAAAAAAAAGTCCTTTTATGATTGTTCTGAAAAAGCCCCCTGCCATGAACTGCTGCCACTCCTAAGAATTCAAAGCATGCAGCAAATGCACATGGTTCTGCTTCCAGCTTCATTAATATGAGATTTTGGCACCACAGGAGCACCTCCTGTGTGTACTGGATCCAGATCTGGCATAAGAACACCATTATGTTTCTGTTCAATTAGAGCACACAATGTGGTGTTTATGCCAGTTTTATGCTTACTGGAGGACAGGCATTACCTGATTCGGTACAGTGTCTGCCAGAATTTGTCAAACATATCTGAACCAGCATAGTAATTTTGTGCTTGTTCAGTGCTTGGCAGCACATGGCTGTGATGTCCTGGTCCAGCACTGGATGCTTTTTATGCCAGATTTTCTATCGCATGAAACTGTGATTTAAGATATACAGTGCAGTTACATGCCTTGCTTATATTAACTAAGATGTTCTGCCTCTTTACTGTAAGGTGTTAATTACCATATGCATAACAGAGATTATATAATTCCAGAGAAAAGGCTCTCCTTTGATGTTTACTCCTGGGCTTCAGGTTTCTTAGTGATGCAGTACTTGTCAGGTCTATCTGCCTCCTGAATGTAAAACACTTATATCTCACTTCAATAAGTAAATAAAAGGTACCAAGTTAATATGAGCAAAGCATGTAAAGAAAAGGAGTATTAGATCAGAAGAGAAATCTATTATCCACTACTGCTTTCCTCATTTTCCATTGAGTGGGGTGTAGGACCAAGCCACCCTGCACTCTGAGTTGCTCCACTTTCAACAAATATTGGTCAAATCCTGCAGGATCAGAGCCAGCTTTGAGACGTGCTGGCAAGAGGATTTTGCTAGGATCCTCCCTTCCTCGTCATCCCTCCCAAGCAGAACAGAGTCCTTTATAGCAAAGTGGGTGGGGAGGGCTCAGAAATCTTTGAGCCCCTCCAGCTTACCCAGGCGACACAGAGGCCAACCACATGTACACTGGGGATGTCAGCATCCCAGCTATTTTCTAGAAACAATTCCCTCTAAAGGGAGCAGTTCTTCAGACAAAGCCTTATGACACATCCGGGTGACTTTTAGGCTCTTTTCCTTTTCATCTAAATTACTTAGTCATGGAACCCAGAATAATTAGCCATAAGTGGTCAAAAGAGCCACAGAAACAAAATGCCTCTTGGGACATTGCAACACAATACTGAACTAGTAAAAAGAAACTTCATTAATCAAAGAAGGTCTAAGAAGAGTCTCTTTGTTTCACCTGCTTTCTCCCATGTCTTTGTCTTATTTTTCCTCCTTCCACCTCTGTTTTCTTCTTCTTCTCCTCTTCTTCTTCCCCTTCTCCATGTCATCCTCTTCTGTCTTTGTTTGCATTCCCTCTTCTAAAATACACTTTTCTTCTCTTGTTCATCATGTCACTCCTTTTCTTTACACAGTGGTTTTACCTACTTCTCTCCTTTTTTCCCTGGTCATTCCCATTCATCCCTGTCCACTGTCCTCCTCAGTTTCTTTTTTCTGTCTCTTTAGTTACCCCTTGCTCTTCTCCACCTCAGTTCTCTCTGTCTGATGTTTTCTTTAATCTTTGCCTTCCTGGGGAAATTAAGTTCTCTCACTTTGAATCTTATACCTTCTTATTCCACATTCTTGCAGTCCTTTCCTTCTTTATGCTGTGGATTATTCTCATTCCCTTGCACCTCACTGCCCTGAAAAATTTCTGTATCCTCACCCATTAGTTACTGGGCAAAATGTCTTTCACAAGCTATGGATGTCACTACAGCCAGAGGAGCCACAATCATGGGAGTGATGTTTACAGAAGCAAGACTAGGCTGAAAAGAAGCCCTGCTTGTGCACAAGTTAACTCATGGAGAGGTTATTAGTTTGGTTTATCAAAGGGTGGGTCAGCAGACAGGAAAATCCCAAGCTTATCTGTTTGCCCTTTGGACAGCTATGCCTGTTTTGTCATTGTTACTAATCCTTTCCCACTTTCCCAAAGAATGTTGTTGGTGCTGCACAGATGAAGGGCTGCTGGTTGTCCCTTCCCTTGCCCCTCTTGGAAGTGTGGATGGTTGCTGTGGTCGAAAGCATGCAGTAGCAGAGCCAGATCCCCTCTTCCACTTATGTTGGTATGCAGCTTGTAGCTGAGTCAGCTCTTTGGATGAGATGTTCTTTCCTGTGGCTGGAAGTTGCATCAGAAGTTCACCGCAGAGGACAGCTGAGCCACCAGGCAGCAGCCAGCAGTGCCTGGTAGAGTGCTTTTGCACTCTCTTTGTGAGCTGTATCCAGGTAGTTCCCTGCTGCATTGCGAGCTGATCCACAGGAAGGGCAGCCATGCACAACCTGACTGCTAGAACTGGTCACTGGCACAATGTGCTTTTAAGTTGCTGTGAATCCCCTCTGCTCGTGGTCAGCCTTCACACTAAATGCCCCCTTCACAGCGAAAAAGGCTAGAAACTACACAGAGTAACTCCTTCCCAAGGGCACCATCACTAAGTCAACAAAGTTGCAATATAAATGCATGTGTCCCATTGTTAGGGGTTGGAGAGACAAAATTGACAGGGGTTTGTCAGGAACACCCACAAAGATCCCTAGACACAGAGCAACCAAGTTTAAAGATCCAAAGGCCAGTGTCTTGCAACAGCAGCAGCCAAGCACGGTCAAGCAACAAATGAACATTTACTTTACTGCTTCATATTCTTCCCAGTTTTTTCCTTTGGCCACAGTGCCTGAGTTCACACAAACCCGTATGAAACGAGCAAACAATACCCCCATTAAACGTATGGAGAAGCTTAGAGACGGGAACAACTCACCTCCAAGAGCTTCACCCAAGTCCCACAGGAAGGCTACAGCAGAGCCAGAAATAGAGCCCAGACCTCCTGACTCCAAGCCCCAGGCCCTAACAAAAACACCAGCTTTCCTCTACCAACCCTCTCTTCATACACTACATTGACCAGACTGGAAAAGGCATTCAAAATAAATAAAACCTACTTCTCACGCCAAGTTTTAAAAAACATTTTCTTGTCATGGCTGGTTGTTTTTCTCCTGCTAGACATTAGGCAGTCTCCACGAGTGAGACAGTTCTCCTTTCTTCTCCAGGAAACACAGTTGTCTCCCACATGTTGCACTCAATGTAGCTCAAAGAAATGTTTTAGGAAATTCCCCCTAATTCAGTGAAATTGTTAGCTTGGCAGTGGCATGCTGGAAACAGGACTGAAAGATTGCCTTGGAGCTTTTTTTTTTTATTTTTCCTTTTGAAAGTGTAGAGGAGAGCTCGGGCTTCAGACGGGCTGCTGAGGAAGACAGAAACTCATGTTACATAGGAAAGATTTGGCAGGCCCAAACACAGAAATTTCCAGAAGTGTTTGCGTGGCAACAGCTCTGTGCCAATCCACATTTTTTAACTATTCTGGCTGGATGCCCAGCCGACAAGAAAGTCTTGTATCTCCACACAGTTCACTGGCTTCCCTGAGGAGTTTCCATACTGCATGGCAACATTGGATAATCTCATTTGCGCGCCAGAAAAACTCCTGCTACTTACGCTGTTACTAAATACCAGATGTGCTTAATAAAGAGTAAGTGGAGCCAAACCTAGGGTAATCACATAACCTATCATTAACATTTTCTAAAAACAAAAAAAATGCCATTGGAACAGCAGATTACTGTTTTGCTTTGTTTGCTTTACGCCCTGTTACGGGAACCCCTGGGGTGCTGGGAAGGGAGCATGGCAGGAGCAGACAGCTCTGGCACGGCCGATGACATTGTTTACAATCACACCCCTGCACATCTGAAACATGTGTGAGAAAGTAAAGGCTAAGCAGATTTCCCCTGTGCTGGAGAGGGAGGGGAGGATTGCAACAGGAAGTCTACGCCACTGAGAAAGTGCTGGAGTCGTGTTTCTTCATCCTGGGGAGGTGGCTGGGAAGGGGGATGCAGCAAGGGTGGTGTGAGTTTGGTCCTTTAAGACATGCACATCTGCAAGTCCCCGCTGCACAGAAATGCAGGATTGGGCCTTGTTCCTGGAAATTTAATGACGGCCCAAATCCTCCAACCCCATTTAAAATACATTTTTGTGTGAGTCAGGGGGCCAGTCACCACATAAAATGTGTGTGCACATTTATTATGGATTTAAATGGATGTTGCACATGTGCATATCTGATGCTGACCAGACCCTTCAGGGAAATAGCTAAGTCACAGTGATGGCGAGTGAATTCTGCTACAACAGGCTGTTAAGAGAAGGAGAGAGACAGATGCACCACAACATCCACAGCCCCTGTGCACTCCTGGCAGTGGAGGCCTGGAGAGCAGTGAATAATCCAAGTGTGAGAGGGGCAAGACATCCCTGAAATGAGACATGGGTGAAAAACCTGGCTTCTCCCACAGCTGTCTCTGCAATTGACAGGGGGAATGGACTTAAATGACTAGAAAAAGAGCTTTTATCTTTATTTTAGTGTCAACTGCTACCCAGCTGTAAGAGAAGCCTGGTAAACACCTGTTGACTGGGTCCTCACAAGGGTGGCCATCCCTCACAGGTCTGCTTGCTCTGGATGGGTAGAAACCAAGGTAATGGGATGGGAACAGGGACAAGTTCAGGCCTTGCTTGTTTTGTACACCAAGGCGGGGAGCAGTGAGTCACTCTCATCATGAAACCGCCTCAAGCAATGCCATTGCTCTAGGCCCTCAAGCAAAACTCTGACCCAAGTCAGTGGGAGTTGCAACTATGCAAAACTGGGATATCTGATGCCAGGAGCTGTGCCAAGGGCACTGGGTGAGGAGGTCACAGTAGGTGTCAGCCTGCCACAGCCCCAGGAGCAGGAGGGTGGCCACAGCCCAGTGCTCACATGGCTCCCAATGTGACTGAACCGCAACATTTTCCAAAGGCTGGATGCAAGAAAAGAAAAGCCAGCAGACCAGGGAAATGCAATGATCTTGCTGCTGCAAGCCCTTGCTTGTGCCCTCCCCGCTTGGCCCTGTTCATTGCAGCCGCTGTGCAAGGCTGGGTCCAGACTCCATGTCACCCCATGAATTCAGCATGGTCCCAAAGGCTGTGCAGAGTGTCAGCAAGTAGCACATCAGCCTTTGCCCCCAGGACAAACAGTTGGTAAAATCCTGCATCCCAGGACAGGAGCCAGCTGCACAGTGGTAGTGATGGAGCAGCTGGTCCTGCCTGGGCCAGGCTTTTGCCTGATGTAGGTATTGCTTGGCTGGCTCCTAGCCACAGGCTCAGGGCAGCAGATGACTCAGGGCATCAAAACAGCCATGTCCCCACCAGCTATTCTGTCTGTGCCACAGTCCTGGACAGCTGGGTTTGCTGCTGCCACCGCCTAGAGGTTAGGTTGAGGAGGATGTAGTTAGCCTATTGGTGGGTGAAACACTAGGACACTTGGATCCTGCCCCACATCTCCTTCTTCCAGATCCATCCTTCTCATTGTACAATGGCTGGAGTGGCCCTGACTGGTCAGCCTTCAGACGAAAAGACTTGGTTTCACCTGTACTACCAAGAAGCCCCAAGGAGGGTCTAAACATCCTCCAGTGTTCCAATCTTGTTGCTGGCACCTTTCCTGTCTTTGTCACCATAGTGTCTTGGGCACTTCTGGAGGACTGAGGGAGCTGTCTATGACTTGGCAGCCAGAGCAGGAATGGACTGCACCCACAGTGAAGGAACAGAGCAACCAGCTTTCCCAAAGTAAAAACCTGGGACTGCAGTGACACAGCCAGCAGCTCTCTCCCTCAGTCTGCCCACTCCCTGTCTGACAGAAGAATTTGTATCAGTGCAGCTGCTGATTCAGGGGAGCTTCATCCCACCCGCTGTGGGTGGTGTGCAACAGAGCCAGGAGAAAATTAGGTAGCGGCTGCCCAGCCTTGTATCACTGTTTCCACTTCAAACTTTAGGGATCTTCTAAAAGAGTCAGGAAACAGCAAAGAACAGCTAATCAGTTGCATAAAGCCACTCCTTTCTTCCCCTCACTGCTCCTGGGGTCTCCCGGCCCCCTGCCCACCCCACCCTGCCAGACTTCTTTAGTCAGCTGCCTCACTCTTGGCCTCCCCCCGGAAGGCTGAGGGAATGCTCAGGCAAGGCTCCTTAACTGCAAACATCCAGGCGCCTCAACGCATCGCACTAGATCTATCTCCTTCCTCGTTGCACTGCATAGGCCAGTCACTTCAGCTTGTAGGTGAACCAATAAAAGGATGTTTTCCTATAGCTGCTTCCAGGAATCCAGCAATTGTACTGGAGTTTGGTTTGACTGTTGTGTTGTGAAGGGGTACCTATCAAATGGTCCTAAAAATGAACACCTAACCCCATCCTCAGCTGGAGGCAGGAAGAAGAGGCTCTTGCTGAGCAGTCACAAGGCATGCCACAAACAGCTTGCTTCACTACCCCACCAAGGAACAAAGTCCATTGTAGGACACCTCCATCTACAAAGGGAAGCTCATGAGCTTTACTGTGGATTGGGATGCTCATGGGGTTTCTCTTTTTTGCTGTGGCGAAGTAGAGCTGCAACAGTACTTGGTAAGGCATTGCGCAGGTCTGAACTGTGGGCAGTCCTTGACCTGAAGTTCTATCTTGAGAGAGATGAGACAATAAAAGGGGTTGAACAAGGAAGAAGAGGGGGCATAAGTGAATTCACAAATACCACTGTAGTGCCATGATCAGTGTGAAAAAAAATGGGGTTTAAGATCTTAGAAAAGAGGTAAGAGAGAGTTTTAAGAAGGGCAAGAGCAGCAAGAGTGGCAAGGGCAGATGAGATGAGGCTGAGAGGAAGGCAAAAGGGAAAGGGAAGACAACACTGACAGTCCCATTATATCTTCTTCTGTTCCCCAGCAGCCAAGAGATGGGGGAAGGGGCATGAAACAGTTCCTTACATGTGCAGTAAAGATGCAAGGGTTGACTGCTTTATCCTTCATTTCTTACTCTGGCAAGCCTAAGCTGACCCTGTCTTTTTCCATGTCACGGGGCTGCCGTATCTGTTTAAACAACCTCTCCTAGCTTCTATCAATCAGACCCAAAGTTGGACAAGCGGGCAACACAATGTCAGGGAACAACTGCAACAGAATGCACACAGGAAAGATCTGTTGGAGCTCTCCAACACATTAAGTGGTTTTATCTTATCTGTTGCCAGAAGGGACAAAGAGCTAGAGGGATGGTGAAGGTCAGTCAGGCACTTAGGAGAGCTCAGAACAAGGGAATAACTGATTACACTGAAGGGCATCACATTTGCAATTAAGGCTGAGCTCCAAAAATATGGGGGAAGTAAGCTGTTTCTCTTTCCTAGTTCAGCATAAGAAAGGACTCCCAATGTCTAGAACCAACAACTGTGTGGAAGTGTCATTCCCCTTCCTGCATGCCCACCAGGTTCTGAATGAGAGAGGATGAGCAATAAGCCTGTGGTTATTTACAAGAAAAAGACTTAGCACTTCTGGGCACAGCTCTGTTGCCAGTAAAAACCATGATGAAAAGCATACTTTGATGAAACCTCATTCAAGTGGTTTATGGGTAAAGGTGAATCTAGTATATATCATATTTGTCTGATGGCAAACAGAGTGCACTTGTGAAATGCATCTGACTACATGTTCTGAGAAAATCTTCATGAGACATCTGTGAGCTTTGAATCACTCCATTGTTGTCAGGGTTTCAGATGGAAATTGTTCTGGATACAAACGAATGGCGGGTCACTAATGGCTTATTGGTTATTAAATGCTTTGGGTTTAGGAACTTAGAGGATATGTAGATACTTTTCTCATTTTCCGCTTTATGTGAAGCAAAATACTAGATGAAGATAAATAACCAGAGCAACTTGCCTTTTGCTTGAGAAGTAAAGACCCAGGCTATTGCTGTGTTAAAAAAAAATGTGTGAAAATATGTGAAAAGTGATTTTGACTCTCTGTAAGAGAATAGCTCTGTCACTGATCTATATTAGCAGGCCTTAAAATGAAACTGCTGTGAGCCAAAGAGGAAGGTATGTGCTAGGGTTATGTCACAGAGAGAGAGAGAGAGAGAGAGAGAGAGAGAGAGAGAGAGAGAGAGAGAGACTCAGTATATCTGGCTTAACCACCCAACTCTGTTGCTGACATCCTATTGTTTTATCCATCTTTGTTGGTTTAGCACAACAATTTCAGAGCACCAAAATGAATTGATTGCTTATGGTTTTAGAGTTAGATACTCTGCTGGATGGCCCTTAAATCCTCTCATCAAAAATGGCAAGCATAAGATGCTCTTCCTGACAGCTTCAGCCTGGAGAGAGCAGGTTCATGTTCCAGGGAACTGCTGAGAAGTTACAAAGGCTGTGTCCACTGGACACCCTCTCTGTCACCTCTTGCTCAAAGCAAAGCCTTGCAAGTTATCTCTCAGCTTTCACTGGAGGGGAAAAAAAGTAATCACAGCTTTCCTGATTTAGTGCCCCCTTGGCAGACTTTCGTCTGCTTAGGGCCACATGACGGTGGCCTTCTATCCCAACCTGTTGTCAATTCAGGCTTCTCTCACTTCATTTCCTTGGCTGTTAAATGATGCTGAAGTCACAGTCAGAACTTCAGTTGCAGTGAAACACGGTACTAATACACTGAAATGAGAACCTCTATGGAAACACCTCCCAAAATAATGAAAGGTGTGAGGTAAAACTGGCTTAGGTGTTTGAGTGCTGCATCTGCATGTCACATAATTGTGATGTTGGCCTACAGCTGGTGGTAGAAAACTTGCTGGTGCAAGCAAGGCTAGATCAGGTCCAGACACCCCCATGACACCTCCCATTCCTCCAGGTGCCACTTAGAGCTCTGCATCTCTGCTGTATGCCAGGTAGTTCTTGTCTTTTCCCTTGCACACACAATCTTTAAGATGATCAGAAACAAGTTAGGAGAGGCCACAGCCATTGTTCTTGCCCCTCAGCTCTCCATCTCAGCTACATTTGCCACCCTACACTCATGGCAGCTGAGGGCTGATCATGGTGGGGATTTTGGGGATGATGCGTAAAAAAGCTGCTTTACCATCTCCCTCAGGGGTTTTCCCTGCCAGCTGGCCTGACTGCAGTTAGGACTGTGTTGACTGTTACTCCCTGGGATGGCTGCTAGTGCCAGAGGTGACACTGGGCACAAGACCTCAACTAGCCATGTCCTTTCAGTATCCTGTTGGAAGGGCTCAGAGCTTCATCCTTCTGAACCATCAGTGGGGCTCCCTCTCCCATCCCCACATCTGTGCCATGATGTCTCAGCTATAACACTGCTGCCAAAAATTTTGTCCAGACACCAGCAAGACAAGCTCCTTGCAGCTTGACAGAGTATTAACAACGAGGGGCAATTCTGCAAGATTTGGCCTAGGCATAAGCAGTTGCCCTCAGTAGCTGCATAGCTATTGCTGAAGCCCAAATAGAAAGCAAAGCATCTACCACTGAGCAAGCTGATGGAGGCACAGCAAGAGACCACCCAACCCCTCAGTGTTTAACATGCAAAGGATCATGACCTTGGGGAAAAGGAAGAAGTGATTTTCCGGTATTACTGAGAGGAACAGAGACAGACAGCTATCAGGATCTCCCAGTATCACACAGAAAATGCATTACATGATCAGGAATGAATGCAGGTTTCCTAATTCCCAGTCCCATGGCAGCCATCATACTGGTTCCTGCCCAGTATGGGACATCAGGTTTCATTCAGCCTTTTGAAATGACAGCCAGCTATTTATGGCTACTGCCTACATTACTTCTAGGAGCAGCATCTTTCTATATTTTACGAACTCACTCCAAGTTTCCTTGAGTATCCTGCCAACACAGGGTGAATTTCTGAGAGTAATCTTCCTTCTTTTTTCCAGAACAGAGAACATCTGGGACTACTGAGATATCATCTTGTGGCATTGGCTGGCTTTTTTCTTAAATGAGTTTCTGTGTAACAACTTCATGATGCTTTTCTTGGGAGGAAAACTGTCTCATCTAAAACCTTGTCTCACATATTCCTTTATGGAGGACATTTTATGCTAAAGCTCTTGAAAGAATTTCCTTTTGTGCTCTGTCCCCACCTTTCTCTGTTTAACTCCTCCCAAATGTCTCTCTGATGCTTAACCTGCAGGTTGACCTATTCACTAAAACCAAAGCAAAATGCTGGTTTGAATAAGCTCAGGATACATGGATGTCACTCCTGAATATTAGCAGGCCACACGATACTACCAACTTTATTTGATCCCATTTGCTGAAGCAGCCTGAATTTCTCAGGGGCAGGTTATTTTAATCCTAGTTCATTATTGTTCAAACCCATCAAGTAAATGGTTGTGAAGTGGAAGCTTGAATGGGCTTGTTTAACAGGCAAAGTCATTCATCTGCAGCATAGCAGCTCTGCAGCAAGGCTGTCTTCTCTCTTCTGCTTCTTACTGAGTCTGCATTGGCAGCAGTGGTGTTAAACGCCGGTAGGGAAATGCTGGGGTGAGTAAATCTTTGGCTTCACACTAACTGCTTTTGTTTGCTGCAAGAAATCCTTGCTGAAGTAAATGCTCTGATTGTTTCTATGGATCAATCACCTATTTTAAATATCTCACATCTCCCTTGGTATTGCTGAGGACACTGGCCCCATGGCAAGCTGTTTTCTTCATCTGAGTGAGTGATGGCCAAAGCAGCAACCCACTCAGGTCACAAAATATAACCTGTAGGATCCCACTACAGGTCTTATCACTGCTGCTGTGGAAAGCCAAGATAGTCTGTGAAACCATGGCACCTGCCAGCTTTGGAAAACTAGCCCTAAGGTGTCGGGATGGGCGTGCCCCTGTGAGCTAGGAGATGCACTGAGCTTCTTTACCCCCTGACATGCACAATGTTTGAATTAAGAATCAGACCCTGAGCTGGTGTGAACTGGTGCATGGAATTTTGGTGGAGCCCTGCCAGGCAACGGCAACTGAAGTTCTGGCACCCAAGTCTATTTTTTTATACATAAAACTTGCTATTTTTGCATGGCCTTTGGTTTAGCAGAAATGCCAGAAAAGTGTCCTGGCTGTGTTCCCCCTATGAAAGCATGGATGGAACTGTTTCTGGACACTTGCACCAAAGACATGTTCAAGACAGATAACTGCTAGTATCTGTCACAGGGCCATTTCTGTACCAGGCAACGTGTGTGGGAGCTTGGCCTTTCCTCCTGCTCCCTGCCTGCTAAAAGACAACTGAAACTCATTACATACCAGGAATACCAGCATCCCCGCAAAGACTGTGCTGGGTGGTGGAG
Organism: Corapipo altera; assembly: GCF_003945725.1. Lineage (NCBI taxonomy): Eukaryota > Metazoa > Chordata > Aves > Passeriformes > Pipridae > Corapipo > Corapipo altera. The sequence goes on from NW_020884923.1 coordinate 1,950,880, forward strand.
GAGGCTCTCCCTCTCTTCCTTTTTCCCTTCCGCCCAGCTTGGCTAGTTGTTTGGCAGAGCCTCAGCATTGCGAGGGGGGAGCAGACAGGGGCTTGGGAAGGCAGCAACTTCCCGAGCATACCCACAGCCTCATTTTGATCTGCAGTACTGCCTGCTCATTTCCACTTCACAGATGCTGCTGAGCTCCGCCACGGAGAGACAAATCCCAGAAGGGGAAGGGAGTGTGGTAGGGAGGGAAGAGATGAAAGCAGAAAAGAGCTGCATTTATTAAGCTGTTTTTCTTTCAGTGAAAAGAAGCATTTATCAGTGATTTCATATGTCATGTGAGATGTGGCTCCCTGCCAGTTTCTAAGGATGCAAACAAGCCACTGACATCATACACTAAATATAGAGCAGCTCCTGCTTTAGGTGAATAAATAATGCAGATGCGAAAGCCCAGGTTTTCGGTTACACATTCATTACCATCCATCTGTCAGGTTCTCATCATCAGGAGAACAATGTCTAACTCCAGCAAGGACTGACAGGTGAAGAATGCAAAACAACTGCAGACAATAAGTGATTAAGCAGATTTTCCTTGTTCTCTGGTGTTTTTTTCTTACAGCTACATTTCATTTCAGCACTAATCCATGGTGCAGCTTTTCCAGCACAGCTCTGCCACCTCCCTCCCTTTCCCTCCAAGCCAAGCTGGAGTGACAAGCCTGGGTGGGGAGAGCCTGAACAATGAACATGGCCAAAATGTGGAAACTTCCCTAGGCGATTAGCAGGGGAAAAAAAACGGAAGAAAGAAAGCGACCAAAAAAAAAGGCTGTGATCACAGAGTGCAAGCAGTAAAGCAGCATCATCCCCCTATGAAGCACTGTTCCCTGTGCTGTCAGAGAGAGATTTTATTTATGGTCTCCCAATGCTAATCATTCTTGATTCCTCTAGTGTTTTGGGGTATTTTAAGAACCCATTTTAAAAACTGCACAAATAAACCTTTAGCTGGCTCCATGGTGTATTATTTTAGCTCTCAGAAAGCCCTCCAAGAAGGATTAGGATTGATAATAAAGCCAAATCAATAACTTTCTCCCTTCTCTTCCTTCAGATCAAAGGCACTGAGCAGGAGGAAGCATCCCAACCCATCCTTTCTGGGGGAGAACAGAAACAGGAGAGTGGGAAACAAGAAGACAATGCGCCATCAAAGCTGCCGCAAGGTGTTGGATCAATGACAACATCTGCATGAGGGTCTGGGCTACAATAGAAGCTGTTACCATGGAAACAGGTGCAAAAGCATCAGGCGGGAAGAAGCAGGCAATGATGAAAGGTGGGAAAGCGGGATGGAGTATTTTTAGATTGCTTAGGAGGAATGCTACACAATGACATCATCCTATCTCATTATTTGCACTCGTGCCGTATAACGCATTGTGGTATCTGCCCCAGACTGTTAAATGGGAAAATGTTATTATGGATGTGAATTATAAATACTGCAGTGAAACTTGAGCTTGGGAGTTATTAGACATCACTATTCTGTAATAAAGGAGAGCATTTAATACACTGTGCTGTACAGATTGACTGTACAGTGCAAGAAACATTATGTCTAGGATTTTAATATTCTCAGAAAGTAATTATGACTCATCTTTTTATTGTCATTAAGAAGTAGAGTGCAAATAATTTTACACATTTGATATCCCACACATCAACAAGCCTTTTGCACTGGAGAAACATGGCCTAATTTTCCAGAGTGCTACATGCCGACATGTTCCAAGTGAGTGTCGGAGTAGTCATAGGTGGTCAGCACTGCCAAAAACCCAGCCATCTGTGTCACACATGAAAGAAGCCTCATTAATCTCGAAAACACAAAGTGTACATTTCACTGCCTGTGTTCAGCTCCTCTGGTAGGGCCAGACCCCTTTCACAGTTAAGGACCAGTAGATGCCCATGACATCTGCTGAAATCCTGATTCTAGGCGGGGAAAAAATTCTGGCTGTCAGATATCACTCCTGGCTGCCTAACAGAGGGGAAAGCCTCCAGTCTGGGGAGGTGAAACAAGCTGGGTCTCATCTGCCTTGCGCCAGGAGGTGGGTGCCTGGAGCTTGCCACACCAGAGAGGTTGGAATCACTACTCCTGTCAAGATGCTTGCAGTGAAGTCACAAGGATAAACCCAGAGGAATGTGTGTTTCTTGTGACTGCAGAACTCTGAGCCCTCTCTGTGCCCTGGAATAACCATCGGTAAATGTCACACTCAGCCAAAGTGTGTCGAGGCCACCAGGGCCTGTCACTGGAGATAGGTAGGGACTGAAATTCCCAAGCCGTGCTGATAGCCACTGGTGCTGCCAAAATAGCAGCGGGTGAGTGACAGGGCTTGCCCTAGCTTTTGCCCTGTGCACAGCAGAGCACGTGGGCACTCAGCCATTTGTTTTCGCACTTTGGATGGACCCTGCGTCAGGAGGCGAGAGCAGGAGGTGGGTGACCGGGGTGGTGCCAGGGTCCGATGCCAAGGGTGTAGGGCAGGCGGGGGAGCATGGCCCAGCAGCAAGGAGCAAGCCAGGCTGATGTCATGACATAGTCCTCCTCCTTGGTGAGCTAAATATACCCTCCCTGTGCCCCATCACTGTGCCGCCTGTCCCAGGGGTGCAGGTGGGCTGGGGGCAGCAGCGAGAGGCTGGGGGTGCACAGCTGAAGCCCTGACCTCTTGTGCCCTGCCATAAAAGGCACTGGTGCACAACCCAGCCAGCTGGGGAAACAGAACAAGAAATAGCACAGGGATGATTGTGGACAACCAGAAAGAGAAGCAAGCCAGGGAGTTGCCACCTAGCAGTAGGCAGAGGGGGGTTTACAGCAATAACAACTGGTAGCAAAACCTGATGATCTTTTTTTTTTTTCCCATCCAATCACATATTTGAGCTCTCTTTCCTACCAGAAGATCTGACTCTTTAAATGTATAATATATAGTGAAATGTAATGATGTATGTGTGCTATTTTTGATCCATCTTCGGGGGGAGAAGATGAAGGTTACCCACCAAAGCACAGCTCAGGCTGCTGAGGGTCCCACAGGGCATGTCTATGAAGAAGGATAGAAAAGGTGAGTGAATTTAGCTGAACCTGAATAACAACACCTGAAGACATTTTCTTTCCTAGTCTAAATGTAGTCTTCTAGCTGACTTCCCTGAGTCTATGGTACCTAGTCCTCATGATGATTAACCAGATCATGCCTGAAACAGCAGCCTTTTTTTATGATATCTTTAGTTAACTTGACCTATTCTGCACATTGGCTTCATTCAGGTTAACCTTACCTCCATTTCCCAGTTAAGCTAATGTCCAGCACAATGCTGAATAGCTTCTGCTTTCTTCCTGGCATCTCTTTTTTGGCAATTATCATTTTATTTTTGAGGAAGGACGTTATGGCTCTACATCTTACAATATTAGTGTTGGATATAGATGAAACAATATTTCATGTGACTTATCATTTAATTTGTATTATATGTTAGCTTTGGCAGTACCAGTGTTGTAGTCATGCCAGTAGAGAAACTTTGATCTGAATGAGTGTAAAACTCATTCAGGCTTGATGAATTGCCGAAAATAATTTCAAATATTAAAAATCTGACCCGTGCTTTTGGGGATACAAGTGTTTCCGATGCCCTAAATATCACACTTTAGAGGAGGCGTGACCTCTCTGCAAAAATCAAGGACCATTTTAGGACAACATACAACTTGGGATAAGGAGTCACTCTGGGCACGTGTGGAATTCACCAGACACATTTTGGGCACTGCCCCAATCTGACTCACAGCAGTCGTGGACATGTACGGCTTGAGAGACCATCCAGACCCTCTTCCCCTCCCCTTCCCTCTCTTTCTAGCTGATATCCTGACTGATATGTGTTTAACCTTTTAAAAATATCTTTGGTGACAGGAACAACCCTCCACCAGGGCTAACCTCTGCTGTTGTTTGCAGCATGTTTTTCCTTTAGCTGTAACCCAGCTCACTCCCACTGACAAAGAACTCATCTTCTCTGCCTACCTGAAGACTGGTTGGTCTAATGGCAGTCCTTACATATTTGACACATTGCCATGTCTGCCCTCATCCTCCAGTCCTCCAGCCTGAACAAACTAGCTCTTTCAACCCTTCTCTGTAAGCCACGTCTTCCAGGCTGCCACCATGCCCCTCTCTCTTCCATGCTCACTTGCATCATCCCTGGATCAGCGGGATGCTGTCCTCTTCCTGTCTCAGCCCTGAAGAGGGAAAAATGTTGATTTCCCCCATCCCACATCTAGCATGACCTCTGGCACCTCCTGCTTGGCCCCTTCCCCGTTCCCGACCACTGTCTTCTGCCTTGCCACTCGGCCAGACCTCCCCTGCTCTGCTATTGCCAGCCTGGCCCTTCCCCACAGCACTGTTGTCTGCTTGAGGCCTCCTTCTAACTGAGGGCTGTGCACTCCCCTGTATTGAATTTCATTTTATTGATCTCAGACCATTTCTCCTACTTGCCAAGTCCACTTTGATTTCTAGCCCTCCAAAGTGCTTGCAAAATGTGCTTCCCCACCTGGAGTTATTCGTAGATTTTAAAGTGTGCTTCCTATCCTAATACCCTCCTCATTAATGTTATAAATAATTGCAGTACCATCCAGCACTATCTGCTTGCTTGCTGCTCTCCCTTTCCTTTGACCTCTCTGGGTACCAGAGCAGTGAGCACCCTTGCCCATGAGACATGGGAGAGTTATAGGCTTAACACCAGTGACAGCAGCCCCCTGAAAACATGGGGTAAAGCACAGTATCCCATGTTCAGCCACTTGCTGCTGCCAGCATCAGGCATTAGGGCCTCACATCTGACGTAAGCATGCCTCCATCCAAAGTCAAAAAGCTGCTCCCATATGTGTGTGCATGCATAGGGGTGTTCAATCTCAAACCTGTAGCCAGAAGACAAACTCGGATTGGTTTGGCTCAGCAGGACTGCTGAAGGTTGGACTACTAGAATGTTTACTGAGTGAGTTTGTACAGCTTCAGCTCATGCTTGCCAGGGACCCAGCTGAACAATTAAAGGAAATATCAGTTCAGTCGCAGGTTGCAGCACACTCATAGCTCTGCCTTCAATGAATAAAATTAATCATTCACACTGATTCTCTAATCAACCCAATCCTCAGAGGTATAAATTATGCTGGCAGATATATAATCAGTGAGGTTTTCTAAATTAACCTAAAAAACCCCAAATAACCCTCCAAGTCTCTCAGCATTGGCTGAGCTGAGCAAAGGCTGTCTAAAACAAGCACAACACAAAACTGTGTGGCAGCAACCATCCCCTGGAAAAGCTGATAGAAAAACAACCATCCTGGAATGGAGAGCTTTGATCCAAAATTATACTGTCCCACTCTGGTCTGTCCTTTCCTCACTGACTCTGCCCAGATTCTTGGAGCATGCCTTGATTGCACAGAAATCCTGTCAGCATTCTACACCTCTGCAGGTGCAGGAGCACCTCAGACAAGGTCCTAATCTCTTCGGACTGCAGATCTGTAGGCAGGAAATACACCACAGCACATGACTGGGAATAAAACACAGGGTGCAGGGATATGGTCATAAACTGATGTCACCCTCTGCTAAATGCACCCCTGAGAGCAGCCTCAGTCTGGCTGTTGGATGGAGGGCAACATCAGCTTGACAGCTTCAGCTTAATTTTCTCTTCTCACTGCTTCTGTAGTAGGAAACACCAGTGTTCCTTGAAGAAGTGAAGGTGGCTGCTGTGTGCCAGCTCCCAGCAGACAGCCCATGTGAAATGGTTGTTCATCCACTGATCTGGGGCTGCAAAGGAATTTTGAGCCACTTTATTTATTCTCTATAGACATATGGATTGAAATAATTGTACTGGTGTGTACTGAGTAACAAAAAAGACGTGTCAGGATTCTAAATGCAGCATTTGGAGCTGTTAGAGGAAAGTAGTGAAACAAAGCAGCAAAACATGAGTTAAAAGCATATTGCCTGCTTGACCTGGGGGGAAGAAGAAAGTTTGTACGGGGCCCAGCCTGCTGCTTTATGTAGCCACTGTTTTATTATCTAAAATAAAAATAAAATTGATTCCAGCAAATAATGGTAAATATTTGATGATATAATTATGTCTTATTAATGCAATGTTCTTTCTTTTGCAAATTAAATTTTCACAGGAATTCATCACCCCTTTAATTTTTATTATTTAGGCCATGACTATGTCACAGTTGTTTGTTAGAACCATTTGATTAATATTAAATGTTTAAAATAAAAACTCCATTTATATTTTAGTTATAATGGCCCTACAAAAATATTAGGAATACGAGTCAGTATTTATGGACCACATTAGCTCTTAGTACTACCTTTGATATTTTTATTGCTGTACAGGACAGGCACAGTTCATTACATATGAAAAATAGTTTAATTTTCAGGAGCTTTGTAATGATCCATAAACTGAAGTATTTTCCTTGCCATGCCACACAAACCCTGAGTTCTTCCTCCTGCTCTCACCTCTTTTGTCCTGAAGAAAGCAGACCTGAGGAAGGGACAAATCTACCCTAGATTAAGTGGATCTCTTAAAAAACATGAATGCAGGAGATACAAGCTGTGAAAATCCTGAACACACAGCTCCCATCCGTTCAAATGCACAGATATGGACTATAACTGAGCAGGAACAGGGGGAGAGCATTAACTAGCAGGAGCTGTCTCATGGGTTTGTAAGGCATCTGGCATACCTGTTGGATGTGGTAGTAAACTGAACTCTATACGTTTAACAGTTACCCTGCACAGAAAAGCTCCTTGTGGACACTACAGCAGGTGGCTGCCATAGATTTCAGGCTCCAAAGATGCCCAAGAGCAGGCTGTCCTGCTGCATCAGGAGCAGCACTGGGTTTTCTGCTCCAGTAGCTCAAGCAATTTCAAGGGCTTCAGCTTTTTTTTTTTTTTTTTTTATTTTGCAGTACTATGGAAAGTGCTGTTGGCTTCTAGGAAAAAAACCCAACCAACCAACCAACCAACCAAAACCAAAAACCAAAACCAAAAACAAAATCCAAAGAAAGGAACAAAAAAGCCCCTCCTCAGCACTCCCTGTGCTCTCTGACAATCCCTAGGGAATCAAGAAATTCCTGGGAATCAAGTAATCCCATGGAATGTTTTCAGATGAATCACAACCACCACGGTCATTACTGTGTCTGTAGGATGTTAGACCTAAACCAGGTATCTACAAAGGCCTTACTTTCCTTTTGCTACACCAGCTTTGACAACATCCTTATAGACTTTAAATGCCCTTATATCTCCTGCTGGCTGCAGGCTCCTCACATAGAGCATCTTCTTCCCAGCATAAAAGCTTCACTGGGCTTTTATGAGGCTTGGTGGATTTCTGCCACATACCTCGTGCTCATTTATAGTGGTGCAAAGTGAATACAAAACCTGTTCTGTCTGTCCTGATGGCTTCCTATATGCCTTTCCTTGCTATGCCTGACTGGCTGAGGCAAGTACAAGAAAGACAAGGAGCTACTGGAGAGGGTCCAAGGGAGGGCTGCAAAGATGATTAAGGGGCTGGAGCATCTCCCTTAGGAGAAGAGTCTGTGGGAGCTGGGCCTGTTTAGTTTAGGGAAGGGAAGACTAAGAGGGATCTCATTAATGCATATAAATATCTCAAAGGCAGGTGCCAAGAGGATGGTGCCAGGCTCCTCTCAGTGGTACCCAGTGACAGGATGAGGAACAGAGACCATAAATTAAACCAAAAGAAGTTCCACCTCAACATAAGGAAAAACTTCTTAACATTGAGGGTGGCAGAATACTGGAACAGGTTGCCCAGGCAGGTCATGGAGTCTCCCTCTCTGGACGTATTCAAAATCCACATGGACGTGTTCCTGTGTAACCTGCTCTAGGTGATCGTGTCTTGCCAGGGGGCAAGATGATGTCCAGAGGTCTCTCTCAACCCTAACAATTCTGTGATTCTGTGAAGTGTCTGCCAAAGTAGGTCCATACAGAAGAAGGATGCATCTCACCTGGGAGAAGCCAACTAATGGTGCCAGGCTTCAGCAAGTTAAACAGTCCTTCTAAATATTTTCCACTCCAATCCTGGTCCTCTGTTTCTGAAATGCTGCCAGACAGCCATCCTACCTCTGTGGTTGGTAGCGTCCCCTGCAATTTGCAGTTTGCTAGGCTGAGCAAGCAACCACGGCCACCAACAAAAGCCCGTATCTTCTCCTTGGCTGCTGAAGTGACATTTCAAACAAGCACAGAGAATGCTCCTGGAGGCATAGTGATTTAAGTACCAGAGGTAAAAGCAGCTGCCCCCCTTCTGCACCGTCAGCACTTGCTTTCCAGAGCTCATTCTGATTCTCATTTCAGTTCCTCAGGCTCCGGATGTGTATCAGGCACGGCTTTCAACTGAACTGAAACCTCAGTTTCGGTTTCAGGTGATGTTCATCAAAACATTTTCTTCCTGAGAGTAGTTCGGGAACTTTTGGTCTGTGAGAGGGCAGGCAGAGTGTGCATGGGCCTTCATGTGTTGTTTTCACCCCTTCTCAGCCACATGCACATGCTGTTTGCCTCCATATGAGAAGATCACTGAAAGAACACAGGCTGTGTGTGGCCATGACCTTGTCATTGCAGCCCACCATGGGCTGCTAGGTCTGAAGAAGTGAATCCAGACCTTAGTTTGCAGAGGCAGGGGAGCCAGGACCCCATTTCTAAGTGCTGTTGAAACCCCTGCTGAGAGTGGGGGCCCCCTCTACTGTCAGAACAGGTTGTGCTTTGTTTCCTTCCAATGCCGCCATCTCAGAAAGCAGGAAGGGATCAGTGCTCAGCAGTGCCTGGTGGGGGGCTGGTGGCTGCCCTGGGCTGGCAGGGCAGGGCAGTGGCACCTGGAAGGGGGTTTGTGCCCCCTGGCTCCCCAAACTGTCTTCCGCTCACTGCACTGCCGCTTTCCATTTAGGGCAAAGCACTCCATGTTTCTCAGCCACCATCAGAAAACAGTTGAGAGAGTGTCGAAGTGGGAGGCTTCATTAATTAGGTTTGAAGGTAACAGCTGCCATGTGAAATAGATGGGTCCCATGATGCACCTCTGCTAAATTGAAGGGAAGGCAACATTTCTCCATTCAAGAACAGTGCTTCCCTTCAGCTGTTGGGCTTCAGGATCCTTGGAGAGAAATACAGCTCTGGTATGGAAACCAGCAGCAAGAGTGCGGGACAACAACGAATTTATACCCTTAAAAATACTCAGTCCTTTGAATGAACTGAAAGGTTTTTTCTTACATACTAGGAGAAAAGATGCAGCTGCATTATTGCATCAGCTAGGGCTAGACAGGAGCAACAGAGAAAGGCAAGAGCGGGCGAATGAAGCCCATCAAGGCCCTTTGCCCTGTGTCATTCCGGAAGTGCAGAGCCCCGCTGTTTCCAGACTGCTGCCATGCTGGGCCCTGCGGCAGCCAAGGCCATTGGGCTGCCTCCTGTGAGCTTTGTTTGTTTCTGGAAACTGAAATACCTCAGCTTCCAAATCGTGACAGGAGAAGATGCTTTACTTAGGGTTGAAATTGGAGCCAAAATCTATTCCTGGCAATGACTTGAAGGTCACGCACCAGTGGAGAGTTCCTACCCCAACGGTATGTGCTATTAGACAGATGCGGCTGTTGCTCTTTCTCTGGCAGTGACAGATTTTAGGCCACCCTTTCATGGGTGTGTTTGTTTTCTCCTCCAGTCTGCATTGCTCTCCTAATCCTTGCCCCCAGCTCAGGTTTCACCTACTTGTGCCCTCCCTAAAGGGATGTGATTAAGCACAGCTAGTGCAGAACTTTACAGTAACAGCAAATTCCTTCTTGCCTGCAGACTTCACCAGCAATGATATGGCAATATGACTTTGCAAGCATGCCCTTCATAGCTTCTTCCCTTGGTATCCCCTGAGGTGAGCAAAGCAGTTCATATACAGCCCTTGCACCTGTCACAGGAGGGTAGGGACAGCCCGGGGACTCAGAAGTGGAAGCCGGTCAGCAGATCCATGAGAAGTGTCTATGGAGACATGTCCTATCACTGCGCTTTCCCAGTTAGTGGGACACAGCACTGCACACTGACCTCTGATGTGGCTGTGGGGAGCACAGCTCTGGTTTGCACCACTAAGGGTTTGGCTCTCTTTCTCAAATACCTGGCAGATGTTCTTTACAGGGCAAATGTCTTGGTCTTCACACTCTGTGGAGGAGTTCAGGCTCCCAGCATGCAGAAAAGAGAGGAATTAAGCTCCCAAAAGGGCTGCCCTGATGCCCCCAGCCTGCACCACTCTAGTGCCTCTGCATCTCAAGAGGATAATTTTTTTAAGGTGCCTCTCTGTGGGTGTTTGGCATATAAGGAGACATCAGTAAGAAATAAAGCAAACTGAGTGTTATGAATGGTGGCCACGGCATGGGCAAGTAAATCAGGGATAAATTGGGAGTAAGGAAAGAGGAGCCTGGTGCACTACTTATCCCTATGGTCAGAGCTGGATTAGAGCAAACAGTTGCCTGTATTTATAACCTTCCCAACACCCTGCTGTGCCCAAAGAAGAGGAGAGAGGAAGGATCACAAGACCCTCACTGGCTGGGGCTTGGGAAAGGAAGTCTCTGAAATATGAACGCTGGACATTCTCTTACCCTCCCCCTAGGGTGCAGATTTTCCATGGTGTCACTCCCACTGTCACTCATGGGGGGGAGCACCCTGGTGAGCTGATCCTCACTCCCCAACCCGCGGGAGAGTTTTTCATGAGCCCAGGGATCCAACCTGAAAGGAGGCAGAGAGAAATCTGCTCCTCTGGTCCCTGCCCCTCACCCCCTGCTGCCTCCAAGGGCTAGTGGAGCTAATTGATTTATTATGAGTACAGTCCTTTTCAGTGTGGGTCTGTGTTTATGTTTACTTTCAGGAGCTAGAAATGCTACAGATGGCTAATTTGTTTGTTCGGTATTGTTCTTTCTAGCTGCCTGGAGCTGTTTTTGTACTTCTGTATTTGTCATGGTTACTGCATACTCAAAATCTCAAGTGCCTCTTTTCCTGTGTGATGGAAATCTTACTGAATATCAGCTAAAAAGTCATGACTGTTTAGAAGGATTCTCTCTTTCGTCCCTTTGTCCGGCACTACCCCTCGTTGCCTTTGTTTAGGTGGAGAGTTCTGGGAGGCGGAGAGCCAGCTACAGTCCAGAGCTTTCCCAGAACACCCAGAAAACATGGGCAGTGGGCTTTCCCCTGGCTCTGAGAGCCTTTAAAATGGGTCACCTTCCATGCTGGTTACCAGGGAACATGGGCAGGGACAACTAGTGCTGCTGGCAAGAGAAACAGTGGTAGTGGGGAGGGAAGCAGCTGCATTTGATCACACAGCCTTGCTGCCCAGTTGCTGCTGGTGGGAAGAACAAGCCCTCTGATTAGCATTCCCAAGAATACAATTAGGAGACAAGCCTATTTTCAGCAGTGTCCCCTCTCAAGGCTTGTAAAGACACAAGCGCAAAGAAGCCCAGAGCAGGCGCTTCCTCCACCGCAGGCACTGGATGGCTTATATTAGCACAATGCTCCAAATCCCCTGTAAGTCCTCCCAGAAAGGGAGAGAGTAAATATAGTTTGTCAAACAGTTATCTTTAGCACACTGTCTTGTCTGCCAGCATGGATCTTTCTGCATGACCTCTTCCTAAGTCAGGGCAATTTCTTCTCATTTGCTTACTCTTGCCTGCAACTCTGTGCCCAGAGGGGAACCAGGGCTCCCTAGGGGTGAGGGAGACACTGCTTCCACCTCTCCTCACTGACCAGCCTCTGTATGGACACAGCTGGCTTATTGACCTCTAGACCCAGTTTTTCCCATCTGTTTTAAAAGGAAAAAAAAAATGAGATGGAAGATCACACAAAAGGAGGGTGAGGACAAAGCAAACTGGCTCTGCTGGGGAGCCCCTCTGAACTCCAGCAGGCAAGGGCCATGCTGAGTCCACACCTCTGCAACAGATGCTCTGTGATGATGGGATGGTGATGGAAGAAGAAACACAGGGAGGTTTTGCAATGAGCTATCAGGCCTACATCATATTGCTGCTTAGACAGGCAGTCTTTGCCTCTGCCTCACTTTGGCACCATTTCTCTTGTGCTACTGCTCATGCACACGTACACATAAAGTTCTCCACTGAGGCGGGTTTCCTCTGATGCACAAGCAGGAGAACAAGCACAACGAGGAGGGCCGGCAAGTCCCACCTTTGAGGGTTAGCTCAGCCTGGAAGTATTGTGGCTGGCTCATGTGCCATGCATGGGGTTCTGACAGGGCTGGGACATCACAAGGCAGTGACTAAGCACTTCTGAGCTGAGAAGGGGAGATGTGGGAAAAGGGGCCTTGTACACCAGCGGGCACCTTGCCTGTGAGATGAAGAGCATTTGTTTTTTTTAACAAAGAAAAAAGAGTGAAAGATCAGACCTGACTGCAGATCTGGCTGCCCACCAGATGCCCTGTGAGCTAGGGCACTGCAGCAGAGTGCCCCCTGCCCATGGGTTTGCAGTCTCTGTCCCCGTGCAAGACAGCCCTCCCATGAGCTGTGGCGAGCAGCTCGACAACTTGATAGCGCCCAGAAGCCAAAAAAGGCCTAATGCACGTCAGGCCATGACTATAACAGAAAGTCAGAAGCAGCTCCAGGGTAAGCTGGAGCCGTATAAGTGCAGTGAGAAGGCAGGAAACCCCAGCATGCCGAGTCTGTAGGAGTGCTGGGTTTCACAGCAGGTCTCCTGTGCCCGTTGCAGTGGGCACATCACTATGTGCCTCTGCACAAAATTCCATATGTCCAAACCACTCATCTTCAAACAAATATTTTCCTTTCTATTAATCTCAGTGGAGTTTCATCCATTCAGGAAACTGCCACAGGCAAGTGGTGTAACACAAAGCTCAGAGATTCTGATGTAATGAAAAGGGGGAGATTAGAGAGTTAATGGCCCCAGCTGCTACTATAAGCTTTACTCTCCTGGCTGCACTCAGTTGGAGAGGCATCATGTTGCAGCTCCTTCCCCTGTGCCACTCTCTACATGGTTGGGGAACTCTCCAGACCGAGTACAACACAGTTCTGTTGTTGTCTGCCAGATGGAGAAACTTTCGTCAAGAGGCCCCCTGCTTCCTTCTGCACTACCAGAGTCTTCCTAACTCGCCTCTGCTGTGCTGTCATAAATATACAGTGACCCCAGCCCAACCAGAGTTTACATGGGAGAAAGAAGGCTGGTGTGAGGCCTGGTGAGCTGCTGCTTGTCCCACAGGTGTTGAAGAAGGACCAGCTTAGTAGTGCTCTGGTGATGGGGAGTGAACTCAGCCCTGGCTGAGCATCAGGAAGAGGATAGAAAGAGAGGAGCTGTCACTAGCATCCAACAGCCTTCTGCAGAGGATCATGTCCAACAAACTTCCCTCTATTGCCAATAACCATGGGTAGCTCTATTAAATATGTATCTCTAAGAAACCTACATGCTGAGGTGACCTGGGTGACCACAGCCAAAGGAAAGTCAGACAGCTGCATGCCAGGTGTGCAGCATACAGCTGCACATATCCTGTGGTCAAACCAATGCAGAGTCACTGTAACCATTTGCTACAACACAGGTTGCTTGTCAGGCTCCAATCCATGTGCTCTTTTCTCTCATGCCATCACCTCCATCTTTTCCACCATTAACTTTGAGTGAAAGAGAAAAGGAGTGCAGGGAGGAGCCTGTGCTGCCTGGGGCACAGGGATGCTGCTCACAGTTCTGCATGCGAGAGTTTACTCAGCCCTCCTCTCTCTGAGAAGACCTTTTCCAGGGACAGCGAGAAGCCTCCTACTGCACTTCTGACAGAAGTGGTGCTACCTGCTTACAATTCTTCCCTGCCTGGTGCGTGCTGAAATGCACTGCTTTGGCCCTGCACAGCCATATAGTGCTTCTCTACCTCTCCCCCGTGGGGAGATGAGACTAAGAAGACCAGCCACAGAACTCCTTCATCCAGCATAGCTCCACTCCAGCCAGCTATGACTTGGTGGTCAGCCTTACTCTCGAGTGATATCTCCACAGTAGTGCTTTGTTAATGTTTCCCGAGACACAAATGCACACGTGCAGCACAGACATACCAGCATCCAGAAAATCACTTAGAGAGCATATCCAGTGATTCAATGAAGTGACTCAAATTCAGCTCAGTTCTCCAGCTTATGCTTTTCCTTAACTTTGAAGCAATTCCTGACTCTGTTTTACCTTCTGTGTGCCTGTCCCAGTTATGTTTGCTGTGATTCCTGCCTCCACCAGCTCTTCGGTGGACTTGAGTGTGACAGAGCACACTGCACTGCTGGAATCCAGCCACCCCACCCCTCATCCTGACATGTTTTGCATCCCAGGACTCACAAAACTCTTTACAATTAGGACACTGCTAAGGAGACAGCAACAGTAAGAAATGGCTTCAAGAAATTCTCCCACCCCCTCATATTTATTATAAAACCATGAGATGCCAGTACCAATGAGCAAAGTCTTAAAATACTTGTGAAATTCTGCTTAGAAGCATGAAGTTTTTCTCTTGTTATTCATGAACAAGAATTGTATTTCCCAGGTAAATTAACTTTTAACACATTTCTAATATTAGATTAACTGTGAATTTTCCAACAGCATTTCTTGCTTCTTTGTCAAAAGGCAAATCAAACTTGAAGTGACAACAAAAACCCTTTTCCCTTTTACTTGAAGGGAAGCAAATACTATGCAGCAAAGGCAGACCAGTGGATCAGTAATAGCTTCAAGTCCTTCACCCCTACAGCTCTGCATTTCCTTCTGGTTATTCTGAAAAGCAGCCAGGAGATGCCCTGCATGGAGGCAAAAGCCCTGCAATGCTGACGACAGGACCCAGCATTTTATTTCCCTCATTGGCCACTCCTTTCCTTGTTTCTTTCCAGTGTTTCTGAAGACATCCTTGTGAAAAAGGTGAGGGTAGAGGAACTTTGCTCTGCTCAGGCCCAGATTGCTCCTTTGCCTTATCTGCACATACAAAGTACCCGGAGAGAATGAACATTTCTTCTGAATTATTTAGAGTTTATGGAAATGATAATAACATAGAAATCTGCTATGACTTAATTAATTATGAATAAGTAACAGGGTAATGCTAGCAATACATTTAACTGAAAAACCTATTTATAATGAAATGATTTCTTATAAATAAATAAAGCAAAACTGTCTATGTTGTAACTCATAATTTACATTTAATGCCTGATTTTTCCCACATTTCTGGTGAAACTTTACCCATAGGGGTGCTCCCATGGAGCTGATGAAGCCAATGACAGAGTTGTTGGCAGGATGGGATCCAGTTTAGGATTAGAAGGAGAACAGATTCCAAAAGAAAAAGGTTGCTTTTTCTGGTCTGTTTTTTAAACTTACTAAGGGTCAGCGATTCAGCAAAGATGAGCTTTGCTTTTTGCCTGGAGAGTAAATTCACCTTATTTTGCTTTTTTAACTGCATTTTAAAAGCAAATGAAGCCCAGATGACATTAACAGTTTTACAAGTGTTGCTTGCCATTTCCCTAAACCACTCTTGCCTGACTCTGTACAACAGCTCCCAGCAATTTGGACCCTCACTGATATACTTGTGGGTACCATGACAAGGTCCAAAGTTTGGTTACTGAGGTGTCATGAAAGGAGGGGCACCTGAAGGAGTATGTCATGTACCATCTAAGAGAGTGATCAAATTCAGACTGCTGTCACCAGCCTCTCCCTGATGAGTATTTCACTGAATTTGGGGACTGCAAGATCTGTTTCTGTTTCATTTTGTCTCTTTTCAAGAAGGTGACAGTAAAGAACTGTCCTTTCTACTGCAAGTTCAGTGAAATACTCACTCCAAACATCTTGGCATTCCTCAACAGGCAAGGGCTGAGCCTCAAGGAATGGAGGATATCAGTTCAGGCCCTGTTGTTGATGGTCCTCAGAACTTTGCAAACTTGAGAGTCTGTGAGCTCCGAAAGATGTCCCAGTCAGGGAAATGGTGATGGCAGCCTGCTGCAGTCCAAGAAACCCAAAGGACCTTACATGGGACCACTGCTTATAGGGTCATGAGACGACTGGCTTTAATAATCCACAAATTTCCATCCTGGACAGAATCTAGGACAGTAATTACTGGAATTTTCCAAAGTCCAGTAATAATGATAGTGTTCCACTCAGGCTACAATTCAGGTAAGGAACGTTCCAAGGCTGTTGGGGAATGACTGATTATTCCTGCTATCATTCACTGCCTTGGCCATGCAAGAATTCCTGGTACAGTCAAGGGATGCTTCACTGGCCAACTCTTTATTCAAAGCCCACGGCCTGACAGGAATTCGTTTGATCACAAAGTGGTCCTGAGGAGCGTGGGGAATGCACCATCACAATCAGGATGAAACGGGCCGTGTCACAGCACCACTTTGGAGCTGCTTGGAAAGAGCTTAAATGAGCCCTGAGGTCGCACACAGTGAGAAGGGTCAATATGGCCAAACCCCAGCCCTCTTGGACAGCCCCTTCCCCTGCAGGCACCTCTCCCCCAAGGAAGGCACTGCTTGCAGCAGGGGAAGGGACAAGAGCAAGCTGGCAGGGCTGGAAGTCCCATACCCTGCAGCCAGGGAGCAGCTAAAAAGGGAACTCAGAAGCCTGCCTATGCAAGCCACATTTATTGGTGTCACTCCAGTGCTTCATGAACTGTTATCCATCAAAAGCAGCACTGAAATTGGCACTCTTCACAGAAAAGGAAGGGATCCACCCCAAAACACTAAATGTCAGGAAACTTTTGTGACACAGGATGAAGAAACACATGCTGCTGCTGCAGTTCAAAATGTTTCTGCCCAGAAGATAACTGGGAGGCAGCACGGCTGGGATGGGCTGCTGGTCCACATGTTCTACCAGTATCAGGACCACAAAAACCTCCAGAGCCCTTCCTGCAAGCTCTCCCTGAAGGCTGGAAGCTGAATGACTAACCAACCAGTGTGCACCACCAATCCCCAGAAAGTTGGTACCTGGAGAGCCTCCCCCTTAAGAGGCAGATTTCAGGAAATAACCAAGTCGTATAGAAGAGGAAAGGACCTGAAATAAGACCTCCGCCTTCACAAGTTAATTTCAACATTGTCAGACAAAGAGATATGGGCAAAGAGCCACAGTAACCCAAAGAAGCAGAACTGATGAGAAGAAATAACCATTTGGATTATAAAAATATTAGAGTAGCTGGTTCAATTAAGAGCACACATTATTTGTCTTTCCAAAGAAAAGCAGAAGGCTTACACAAAAAGAAGAGCTCTCACAATATGAAAGTAAATCATAGCCTTTAAAAAGCCCATCTAAAAATCATTACTTCATGCTGTTTATCATTGTTTGTTTCTTTCAGGAAAGCCACAAGGTACAGCTTACACGTCCAAGTAGAAATTCTGAACTAATTAGAACAAGTTAAAGCCCCAGCTGGGCCCACCCAGCCCCTTTCTTTTCAGGTGCAGGGGAGCACAGAGAAGTGCCATTACAGCATGATATGTTGTGTTGCCCAGAGGTACTTTCTGCAAGGAAAAAAACCCCTTCCTTCTGCAATTTCTGAAGGAGACGTTGCTCTAATTGTACTCTCATAGAGAAGTTGGATAGAACTCTATTTAATCACCACAAGAAAATCACAGGAAACTTAGTATTTGGAGGGGTTTTAAAATTATTACAGTATGAATAATTCTGAAAGCATGACAGAAAAAGGGGTCCTTATGCTGGCTTAACTTCATTGCAATTCCTGAAGTAGGATCTGCAAAGGCATGAGTCGGTGTGCAGGAGCTGATGTATTTCCTTGTTTTTGTGGAGTAAAAGAAAGGTGATGTTCAGCATCACTTTCCCCTGCTCTCATTTAAGTCTTTCATCAGTATACTAATTTTTGAGCCTTCTAACTATCAGCTGAGGGGTGGTACATCTTAAAAGAGAAAATTGTTTGTTCCTAGTGCTTAGCTGAACTTGAATAAGGTAAGAGGGAAAAAAAAAGTGTTGTAAGTAGTCTGGACAAAATTAAATGCCTCATTCCATTATGCAGTTGTTGCCTAATATCTGTAAGTCCCCTTCTACATACAGTTGGAGAATATGACACTCCTGTAAAAAAGGGCTAGAAAAGGGTTGGAGAAAACCTTAATTTCTGGGGGGAAACAATTAAGGGAATCTACTAAAAAATAAAAATAAATTAAAAAAAAAATGAAGCCTCCTGCAGCTCATAAAGATACTTTAAAAAAAGGGAAAAAACGGCAAAACCATGGGAGGAAGAAAGGGAAGGTCCAGTTTGCTTTCTCGTGCCCCTGGCTGAGTGGGTGGCAGGGTGAGGCCCTCATTGCAGCTGGGGCACTCCCGAAGAGCACTGCCTGCATGCTTCCCCAGCACCATCCTGCCACTGCAGCCCAGCAGTGTGGGAACAGGAGGAGTTGTCTCCTGATGCAAGGAAGCAATCTGGTGAACCAATAACACCTTTCGTCTCTGTTTACTTATCTTCTGGGTTTTTTTAAATGGCTGCCAAAAAAAAAAAAAGGCATGATGGTTGGGGGGGGGAGGGGAAATAAGTATTTTATAGTGAAAGAGGGTAAAGGAAAATGCAGACTTGGCATTTTTGCAGTGAAGAGTGAATGTCCTTCCCAGATGCAGAAGCTGAAATCTCCCTGAAAATCATAGAATCATAGAATGGTTTGGGTTAAAAGTGGACCTTGAAGATCATCTATTTCCAACCACCCTACCATGGGCAGGGACACTTTCAACTAGACCGGGTTGCTCAGAGCCCCATCCAACCTGGCCTTGAGCACCTCCAAGATACCTCCAAAATTGGAGGCTCCCCAGGGTTTCTCAGGGAAGCCACAGCCCTCCACCCAGGAGGGCACCCTTTGGCCCTAGACAGAGTGCTCCAGTATTGGATGGGACCATTAGAGCAAGCGGCAGCAGGTGGGGGGGTCAGACAAAGGGACCCTGAGGTGGAGGCATAGCCGAGTGCTCTGCCAGACAGAGTGGGTTCTCACACTTGCCCCAGTGCTGCATGGAGATGGGAGATAATGAGCAGGGATGCTTCTTGTGGTCTTTGCTGAGTCAGAGGTGACTGGCCAAAGAAACACCTAGAGTACAGTGAGAAGTTTCCTTAAGCTCTTCCTGGTTTCTCCGTGAGTTTGTTTTATTGGGGTCTTCCACTTGATGCAACATTTTGGGGCTTAATATGTACGCTGCTATGCCACTCTCTACAAAACTGGCTCTGGAGTAGCAGAAAGAAAAGCAAAGTTAGGTGAAGCATGTCTAAAAATAACTGCAGAGCTATCACCCCATCTTCAGTGCACCTATGTCAGCCAAGCAAGACAGCCATATGGGCACTAACATGG
Source organism: Corapipo altera (assembly GCF_003945725.1). Lineage (NCBI taxonomy): Eukaryota > Metazoa > Chordata > Aves > Passeriformes > Pipridae > Corapipo > Corapipo altera. The sequence continues at coordinate 1,970,141 of NW_020884923.1, forward strand.
CACTTAGTAGCTTTCTATAGGAGACATCAGTGTTTCTTCTTTCCCAGAAGGGAGAGTTCATTCTTTCAAGGAACAAAATGATTCAAACCCTGCACTTGGTGCTCAAAGCCCACGGTGTGCTCCAGAGGCTGTCTGGAGGCAGTGAAAGAGTTACATCTGGAGCAGAGCAGCAGCTCCGGATGATGAAGTGGATAAGCAGGCACTCCATTCATCTGCTTTGAACACTGCCTGACCTTGGGCCCTGGCAGAGGAAAGGCGTCTGCTCCTGCAAACAAAGGGCAAGGGAAAGAGGATGACTCAGGAATCCTAGTGGCCCACATGGGATGAGGGCAGGGCAGCTGTGCTGCTCCATGGCCATGCCTGGCAAGTGGCAAGGCTCACTGTCTGCAATGCACCCGCTGCAGGAAGTGAATACATATGCTGCCCAGGCCCATCTTCTGTTTAAACGGGGCGGGGGGGAAATCTTGATTTTTTTGGTTGGTTGGTTGGTTGGTTTCTTTTTTTTTACTTGCCTCATTATGGGAGCACATGCTTGAAGGTGGAGTTTATACTGGGTTGGACTGTGACGTCTGGAGAGATGAAAGTCCACTTGGGTAAAAACGGTTGTTGGAGTTTTCTACCAATTATTTTTCAAAAGGTGCACTGGAGTGACCTAAATGCAAATGCTCAAGGAGGAGAAACATGAAATGCTGAGGGCTGAACCTTTTCAAGCGCAATTACTGGACATCTCTCACCTGTAGCCCTGCTGTGGCAAAGCACGTGCTGAAGCAGTAGAATCAGGGCTATAAGTAGCTCAGCTAACCCCTGGCGCCATTAATTTCCACACAGTCCGGTGTTTTTTCCTCCCACCTGAGGAGAGGCTGTGTTGGTGTGGGAACTGCAGCTGCGCCATAACACCCTGCACACCACGCAGGGTGTCCCACACTACTTTGGGGGCAAAGTAGACACATGGAGTAGGTGCAGCCGGCAGGTGCCACACTGCAGGCGAGTGGGTGGCTGGGTGTCCCCAGAGCAGTGTCCTATCCAGTCCCACTAAGAGCGGCTGCCCTGCCAGCAGGATGGATGGACAAGCAGGGCTTGGCCCGGGTGCAGAAGGAAAGGATCCAGGGGCTCTGTTGACATAACAAGCCACTAGAGAGCACTCTCAAATGTATTTATACCCTTTGCCTAAGTGCTAGTTCATAAAAACACGCGGTTGCCATGGCCTGGTTTACAGCAAATCTAAAAAGAGAGCTCCCAAACATACCAGGTTTTCTGAGGCCACTGCAAAGGCAGTCAAAGCCTCCCTTGTGTGGCACCTTTCCCACCCCCTGGGACCCAGGCACACAGCAGTACCCACCAACTCCACACATACCATCTTGCCCCACACTGCTGCCTGTTTACAAGTAAGTGTCAGGACAGTATTAAAAAAAAAAAAAAAAAAAGAAAAAATAATATTGTACTTGGGCAACTATAGCTTTTTCAATTTTTTTTTTATATACAAGAAAATGCAGGAAGTGTTTAAAGCTCCTAGTTTCCTTATACTTAGTGCCAGAAGTAAAAAGAAACCATAAATGTAAAAATGGCAGCAGGTTAGTTCAGCAGCTATCAACAAAAACACTGTGCAGTCGAACTGCCAGGAAAAAAATATCTTGGAAAAAAAAAGTAATGGAAGTGAGTTTGAAAAAAAAAAATAATCACACATTCTTCGTTAAAACACTTTTAATACTACACAAATTACAGTATCACCTTTTAGAAAGTTTAAAAAGGAATATTAACAGTAGCACTGTTGCAGCTAAAGCACTTAAAAATTATAGGAAAAAAAGAAAAAAGCTTGTAGCCCAGGAAGTAGTAATAAAGGGAGAATCCACTGGATCGTTATTGTAATTCAGCAAAGCAACCAAAAGAAAAAAGCAACATTCAATGTGAAAAAAGAGCTACGTATGAACACCCTCAAATTTTAGGTTTGTGGTTTTTTTTTTTATTTTGTAGTTCTGAAGTTTTATGGTGCAGATTAGACTTGTCTAGGGGCTGAAAGTCAGCTGTGTGAGCACAGCCACCATGTGCCATTTCTTCTCCATCAGTGTTGTTTCTGGGCCACTGCCTGGCATCACCAGCTGGGGAGTTTCCGTCCTCTCCAGGAGTCCCAGAGCTGCAGGAGTGGAGCAGCTGGCAGGAAGAGGAGGAAGGTGTGCCTCCTTACAGGCCTCTCCACTGAGTCCCACCAATGTCCCTTGGCCCCAAAACAAGGGTACACTTTGTCAGGAGCAGGTCTCACCCTCAGCACGCTCAGAGCTGGGCCACTTGATAACACAAAAGGGGTTTTTTTTTTAGGGAGTCTTTGGGATTTCAGTTTTGCTTCTCTTTAAAGCGTAGGGATACCACCTTAATCAAAAACATGAACTTCATCCCATGTGAGGTATTAGGCCAAGCAACTTTGAAGAACTTGTTACCATCTATCAGCTCAAATTCCATTTTTTTAATAAAGTGCCTAAATACACATTTACACAGATCATAGTGGTTCCAAAGAATCCTTTACAGTTGGCATTTTTTTATATATAGATATATATAGGTATATATATATAATGTGCGTCTTCTTCAAATTGGCTAAGTGTGTTTACATAAGACACCAATCTTGACTATAAGTTTTAAAGCGTAATATTGACTTCAATGAATTTGTTTATCATGCAAGTCTTATCTAATATTACATTGACCTGTAAGATGGAACACAATGTAGTGGGTGTGCTCATTAAACACTTCATAAAAAATTACTGTGCATGTGCAGTTCTGATCTTCAAATACTAATAATGATAATTTCTTTTTTTTTTTAAATGTAGTCTTCCAAAAAGATCTACTCTGCATTAAATTGCAGTTTGAACATTATCACAATAAGAACAGTCGACTAAAAAGCACCCAAAATTTTTCAAATTTATAGTTGGCTGAACAGATTTTTCCTCCTCCTCCTCTTCCGATAACGAAAGTGTTTATTAGCTGGTCCCTGAGAAGGGACGACCTCACCACCCTTTTGCTCAGAAACAACGACATATAACTAAGTTATAAACACCTCAACAGAAGGGCTCGTACAGCTGCAGCGTTGCCAACAAACTATAAACAGCACAAAAACATCACTATAAGACTTGAACTATTTCTAGTAACCAATGATTTATTGATTTTAGAAGTCTGCTTGGTGATGCAGAAGCGTAATCAAAAGAAGTGGCTTTACAAAAGAGTTCTCCAAAGTAGCTTAAAAGGCAGGGCCAGGGCCATTATGTACAGCCCTAATTGCTTTCATTTCAACCAGTTTATATTTTCATTTTCAAAGAATAGCAGTAGGTTTGTTTCAAGCATACGTAATAAGGAAATTACAGGTTTCCTCCACCCACATTTGGGCTGTCACTGATATGCCCGTGGGCAATTTGGCAGAGCCTCAGTCACTGCTGTCACTGTACCACACCGTACCTGCCACTACTTGGAAATACCAGGTCAGTGATAGTAACAACAGCAACAGCACTAGAGGTGACTGATTAGCAAAATCAAAGTCCATCTGCACTATCTGGAAATTTAAGTAAAATTAAAACCAAAAAAAAGTTTCTTCCCCACCTCCCCAGTTTTGTCCAAAGACACAAAAGCCCCGGAAGTGACACTGAAGGCCTTCAGAAATGGCAGTGCTACATTGGCGCCTTCGCCAATCACGTAATTAAGTTCATTATCAAAATTCCACGTTATGGTATGCAATCGGTGAATAAATGCAGTTTTGTAATCTTACAACTGATCACGTGAACTGCGGTCAACTTTGCCTTAAAAAAAAAAAAAAAAACAAAACACCAAACCAAAAACAAACAAACCCAGAAATCCCTAACTCAACAGCGCCTCTTGGACACTTCTCCACATCCTACTCTGGAGGCAACTTCCCTTGAGAAAGAATGAGCAATTTGGGACTGGATCTGGAGGATCTTCCATTGCAACATGAGCTATGCATTTCTGGGAGAAAGCCCTCATGCTCCCTAAGCTTGCCTGGCCAAGTGGGATGGCAAAGGGCATCCCTGTCTTGGCTAGCCACTCTTGTTCCCAACCACCTCAGACCAAGCCTGCATGCGACCAGCTCTACAGGACAGGGGCCAGGAATAAGGAACCACAGACAATAAGGCAATCTTTACAATGTCAGAAAGTGTATTTGGCATTTAAAAAAAAAAAGAAAAGAAAAGAAAAAGAGAAGAAACAAGTGCATACAAATACAGCTAGAAGCATTTCTGGTTTGCCAAGTGCTCTCTAAAAAAAGCAGCGCAAGTCACAGCCTACATTGAACAGTAACTGTCACCAGGGAAGCACAACAAATAGTTGCTATAACAAAAGGGGAAAAAAAAAACGGCAAAAAAAAGAGAAGAATTAGAAGAAATGCCTTTATAATAAGTACATACCTCTTGTCTTCAAAAAATATAGAAACACAATGTATTCAAAAAAAATCAAAATTATACAGCCATGTTTATGAAGTCTACATTTCCCTTGTCTTGGAGATATATATATATTTATATATATATATTTATAGATATATACATAATTCGAGCAGTTCGAGTTCAAGGTGATGTTGGGCGGTGAGCGCAGGCGAGTCACGAGTCCCTCTCCTTTTTCACTTTCACATCTCCGGCCAGGATGGTGGCAATCTCCCCTTGCATGAAGGCCCAGGGGACGTTGGAGCCAACCAGGGGACACTTCTCCCCGCTGGGGCAATACACCTCCCCGCTGGCTCCCTGCTGCTTGATGCTCTGCCGGGAGCAGGGGAAGCAGAACTTGTGGGAGGGGACGGAGGGGCACTGCACGAAGTGGGTGTCTTCCAGGCGCTCGTGGCAGAGGGTACAACACAACGGGACGCTGGCGGCGAGGGACGAGTCCGGCAGGCTGGCGGGGTGGACGGGCTCCAGTCCGCCCGCTGCCGCCGCGTTGGCCCCCTGGCCCGGCACCTCCCTGCCGGGGCCCAGCCTTCTTTGGTTCATGGCGGAGGGCGAAGGGGGGCTGCTGCTGTTCCTCCGCGTGGTGGAGTGGACCTGGTTGGCGTCTTTGGAGGCGTGGTTGCCCCCGGCATTGTCCGCCACCAGAATGAGAGCGGCCATGGGGGACTGGCCGTTCTGGGCCGCCTCGGGCGGCGTGGTCCGGTTGGAGTGGGGCGAGGCGGTGGGCGGCGGGGGCGACATGAACGGGGTGGCCGTCAGCGGCAACTTCATCCCTTCCGACGAGGGGGGCAGCCAGGGCTGCACCTCCCCGTTGATCTTCGGGGGTCCCGCTTCGCCCTCCGGCTCGGGGGAAGGCTTCCTCTTCCGGGCGGCCCGGGCCCCTGCAGAGGCAGAGGTGGGAGGGAGTGGGGGGAGGAGGAGGGTGAGAAGAAGGCAGCGCAATCACAATGCACCGCCGAGCAACCGCGGAAACGAGTGGCCGCGGCCACCTCCCGGCCACCCAAGCAGCCGGGCCGCCGCCCCACACGCCCAAAGCCGCCCGGCATCGCCCGCCCCGCTTTCCGGGAGAGGCCCTCGTGCTGTCCTCCCCTCCATTACCCTGCCCGCCGCCTCCCGGTCCCCGGCGCCTCACCTGGCTTGGCCACGGAGCCGTTGGTCTCGTAGCCCAGCAGCCTGCCGCCCGCCATGCCCGGCTCCTTCTTGAACTTGTTGTCGAAGGGGGGCACGGCGTGGCTCCCGTGCTGGTGCAGGGCCAGCAGCGTGTCCCGCACTGTCTTGGGCTTGGCCAGCCACTCCTGCTCGCCGCCCGGCCGGCCCTTGCCCTCGGCGGCCAGCTCTGCCGCCGCAGCTGCCGGCAGGCTCTCGGCAGAGCCCCGCTTCTCCTTGGCGCCGCCGTCGTGCTCCCCCGCCGCGCCGCCGCCGCCACCCGAGGACGAGGAGGAGACGGAACCGGGGCGCTTGTGTCCCAGCTCGCCGGGCTGCCCCGCCGCCTGCCCCGCCGCCTGCGCCGCCGCCGCCGGCTGCTGGGGCACGGGCACGGCCATCGGGGCGGGCGCGGCGGAAATGGCGGCCAGCGAGGCGGCGGCGGCGGCGCGGCTGCCCAGGCCGCCGATGGCGGCGGGGAGCCCGGCGCCGTTCACCAGCGGCACCAGAGTGGGCGGCACGGCGTGCGTCCGCCGCGGGTTCGGGCTCTGCCGGTTCAGCTCGGGCGGCTCCTCGGGCTTGGGGAAGCCATTGGGCACCAGGATCCCGTTGACCTGCCGGCCGCCGCCGTACTCTGCACCCAGCCGGGGCGGCGGCCTCTCGGCCGCCAGCGAGTAGCGCTCCAGGGGCTGCGGCGGGGGCCGCGCCGCCGCCTCCGCCGCCGCGGGGTGGCCGAGCTGCTGCTGCTGCGCCAGGAGCTCCTTGGCGGAGAGCGGAGGCTGCTTGGCGTGGGGCGGTGGCGGGGCCCGGCCCTCGGGGAAGCAGCCGTGCGCCCGCTTCAGCTGCCGCGCCGTGTCGATGACGAACTCCACGCGGTCGGCGCCCTCGTAGTTGACACAGCCCCGGCAGACGGGCTCGGTGAAGTCCCAAATCATGGCCCAAGGCATGCGGGGCAGATCGCACAGGTAGCACGACTGCCTGCGGGAAGCAGCCGCCACCGCCGCCGACGACATGTCCCGGCCCCGGGGCAGCGGCGAGCGCCCCCCGCTCCGGCTCCTGCCGCCGCTGCCGCCTCCTCCGCCCCTCGTCACCGGAGTCCCGACGGGCAGGCTCGGGTGCCGCGGCCGCAGCGGGACCGTCCGCCGGGCCCCCTCCCCCTCGCCTTCCTCTTCCGTGCGCTGGAGCGGGGCGCGGCGGGCGCCCCAACAGGCACAGCCGCTGCAGGGAACGGCGCTCCCCTCGCCGTCTCCGCCGGCGGCGCTCACAGGGCGGCGGGGACGCGCATCTCCGCCGCGCGCCTGGCGCAGGGCTGCGGCCGCTACCGCCCGCACGGCTCCCCCGCTCTCTGGCTACTACGAGGCGGCGCGGGGTGGCGGGGGCCGGCGCGGCGCGGCGGGGCGGACGGGGCGGGGACTGCCACG